>NC_083406.1:68645920-68948950 GCF_020745735.1 Hemiscyllium ocellatum | reverse complement strand
TCTCCAATTTACCTCATATCAACACAATGTTAAACAAATCTGCCTGAAATAAGTCATTTGATTCATAACAATTCAGTCATATGCTCACACATGCATGACACACAAATGGGTCAACTAAGCCTCATTGGTAGCACAGTATCCTGAATCAGAAGGTTGTGAAGTTGAAGTTCCATTCCAAAGACTTGAGTTCATAAATCTTGGCTGACACACAAGTGCACTATCTCAGAGGCCACCTTTCAGCTGGGATATCAAATAGAGGCAATGCCTGCTCTCTTGCAGGTACATTAAAAGACTGCACCGCACTGTTCAAAAAGCATGGGCAGCTTTCCTTACTGTGCCTGCCAATAGCCATCCTCTTATCAAAATTAAGTACAAATTATCTGATCATTACTGCATTGTTGTTTGTGAGAGACAGAGAGCACAATATGGCTGCTCTGTTTCATCAATTATGACAAGACTCCAAAAGCTTAATTGTAAAGCACTTCTGGATGTCTCAAGATTGTCAAATGACCCACATAAATCCAAGTCTTTTTTTTCCTCTGCTGCTTACTGAATTCTGTAAAAAGGTATTTTCAGTTGCCTTTGTTGGCCAGCTTCAGGATGAAACTCTGTTTTAAGAACTGAGAAGCCAAGGTTATAGGTCACAGAGAATAATACAGAGCAAAGATGATCTAAAAATAAGCAAAGTTAGGTGTCAACAATAAGGTGACACCAAGGTTATATCTTAAAGACCCAAAACATGTAACAGGTAGAAAAGAACAAATATCAGAGGGAATTTCAAATACAAGGCTCAGGGAGACATATAGTCAGGTGAGGAGTATGATGTCAAAACTAGAGTACAACTCAAACTTTTGAAGCATTGTTTTGGTTCCAAATGTAGGTGGTGAGGCAGTTAATCTGAACACAATATTTTCTAGAATTCAAAATCACGTTGTCTTGCATGTCCATAACTTGAGCTCTCATTATGGATAGGAGCCTCATTTCTAATCCCTCCACTCAAGAGGTGCTCAAAATTGCGGCCTTCACAAATTCTCATATCAGCTGTTGTTGTTTCACTCTGTACTGAATTTGCCCTTTTGACCACATATTCTCTCTTCCCCACTGCGGTACATTTATTTCTTTTCCTACTCACTGACAGACCTTTCAAACCTGTGAAATTCTTTTACTTCATTAAAACAGTTTGTATTCAAACATAATCAAACAGTCCAACTGGTGTGAACTTGGCATATAACTTGCTACTGAGCCGCACAAGGAGATATTATGGCATACAGGGGAACACTGAAAAGGAGCAGTGAGAGAAGAGGTATTCAAGCAATAAGTTCCATAGTTTAATGCTCAGCAGCCAATGGCAGAATGACTAAAATCAAGGATAGTGAAGAAGTAAGAATTAAACATGTATGTACGCTGAGCACAGGGACTGCAGTGAAAGGGAAGGGCAAAGTCAATGTTATGGACCAGGCCAGAACCCCTCAAAACACTAAGGTAACCCAAACCCTAACTTTTTCTTATATTAAAGGCAGACGCAAAGTGGATAATCCAGGAGTGATGCACCTGGTCAAACCACTCAGCTTTAAGTAAAACAAAATTAATTTGAATACTATGGCTGACACATGAACAAAAGAAACCACCGTTTAGAATAACTTTAATTTGGAAATGTACCCAACTCGAAATTGCAACTTAACCAAAGAATCATAGAAACCATACAGTATGGAAACAGGCCCTTTAGCCAACAAGTCTACACTGACCCTCTGAAGAGTAACCCACCCAGACCCATTCTCTGTCCTATTACTCTACATTTACCCCTGACTAATGCACCTAACCTACACATCCTTGAAAACTGACCGTGCTCCATTGCCCATAATGCACCTAACCTACACATTTTTGCAATGAGGGAGGAAATCCGGAGGAAACACACATAGACATGGAGAGAGCGTTAAAATTCCACACAGTCGCCTGAGGGTGGAATCAAACCCAGGTCCCTGGTGCTGTGAGGCAGCAATGCTAACCACTAAGCCACCGTGCTGCCCGAGCGGTTTCAACATCAGCAACATCCCATAAACACATCGCTTGGCAAATGGGAAATTCAAACTCAGGTTCTTACAGGCAGGAGAGATTGCAGAAAGAAGAGTCAGGCAAGAAACATCTGTTGAAGCATGGAACCTTTTTCCACAGTACCAGTTTCTTTGTTACCAGTAATTTCTGACTGCCTGCTGAAATAAACCAAGCTAGAAAAAAAAAACTGAAATGGGAGAACTGGCTACTGCCTGCCATTGTTTAAAGTAGCCACTTTCAGCCATATAGACAAATCTGCTTTTATGACCCCTCTTGAAAACAAAACATGGACAAAATAACCTTGTTAAAGGAACAGCATTGCCACATCAGAAAAAGATTTTAAACACAGAAAAGAATTTTTTGAAATGTGACAAGACTGCCAGTTCAAACATTATCTGAAGGGTAATATCTCTGATAATACAGTACTGATCACGATTAATCAAAATGTTACCCAACTCTGGAGTGGGGCTCAAAACCAAAATACACTCAGAAGACAAGGAGTTAACAACTGAGCCAAATTGACATTTTTAGTTTTACTTCAAGTTTAGAAATAATTCCATGGCTGCATCAAGGTAACAATGATCTGTACTTGCATAGCAACTTCACTGCAATAAATCTTAGGGATTCCTTAGGAGACAACAGAATTTGCCAATAAGACACACAGAGATATTCAGAGCGATTATCAAAAGCTTGATCAAAATGTTGACTTTAATAAGCAACTCAAAAGGAGCAAAGAGGAACGGAGAAGTTTAGGAATTTCCAAACTTGACAGCAAGTAGCCAAAAGGCACCCCTGTCAAGGTAGATTGAATGAAATTGGAAATACACAAGTAAGTAGAACTGGACAGCCACCAACACATTCAAGAGGGCTAGAAAGCATTACAGAAGTGAATAAATGGTACACAATGGCACTGTTGTGTACAGTCTGGAAAAGGTCCCAGGTAGAAACTTGGGCCCGGACAGAGATAATAGGATTCAAGTGGGAAAAATCAAATCTATAATGGACAAAGAGGAATACAACTGGCCTCACTATCATTTTCAAAGCATGTATTCATTTTGCGTGACTTCTTTGTGAGAAAGCATCTACAATCACGGGAAGGAGAACATGTGCTCAAGGTCCATTCATAAATTAGATTTGTAACAGTATGGTTTCCATAGGTGGAAGGAAGGTTTGTCAAAAAAAGAGATCTATACCACTTCCACACAGATATTTTGATCACATTTTAAGAGAAAATCCTTACATGATGATCAGGTCCCCCAAACAATCCAAAAACCATTTTTGGATGCTATTTTTAGATTTTCTCTATTTTAAAATGGCACTTCAGAAGATGAAGGACTACTGTATTTGTAAAGTCTGCTCAGCATGGAAGGTGGAATCCACAATGCACACCAAAATGAGATCTTCATTTGTTGACAATGTTTTCTTTAAATGCTTGTGTGGCAAAATGCTCCATTCCAATGGCAATGTGTTGGAGAAAGAAAAACGAACTAAGTGGGAAATCCTACAAGCAGAAACCTACATCATGTATAACAGTTGCAATTTAAAATGCCACATGGGTAACCAAAATACGACAGGATACCCATCATAAGTTGCTGATCAAGACAAGGGAAAAACAATGCGGTCACATACTTCAGGCTCAGTTAGAAATGTTTAAAGTTGTTCAATGATAAAAAATGCCTTTAGATACCACAAAATTGTGAAAGCCTTTCTAAATCCTTGAGTAGTCAGCCTATTAACAAAGATAAGCGATCATTTGCACATGTACAACAAATGCTGCTCTTCAACTCTCCAAAATTCTCCAACTTTCGAAAAACCTCAGGGCCAACAACTTCAATTTTTAGACATCTGGCAGAATAAAAGGTCAATTTTCTAGCAGTCAAACAATAGAACCCTATGCGCCAGCAATTTAATTAAAATTTGATGGAGCATTGCATTGAGACAGCAAGTTACTACTTGTGTCCGGAGAACACAACCCTTAATTGTAGTACAGCTAGGGGAGAAAGTGAAACAAAAGAATGATGTAAAATACAATTTAAATATTCAAACAATGAACAGAAATCAAAAAGCACCATAAAGATCCAGAACAGCGATAGAAGAGTACATTGCTTTTTACATGCCAATATTTATAGACGGCACACAGGCATCAACTGAATTTAACAGAAACATTTCTTTCAGACTGGAAGAGGAACTTCAAAGTGTAATCTGATATTCGGTGGACACTGATCATTTACTGATAGAGGAATTTACTTGAAAAGCACTGCCTCAAATGCTGTTTGTAGATATATTCTGGGGTTGCTATCAAAGTAAACTTCCCTTTGCAGCAAAATGCTGAACCTAACCGTCAAACCAACAAGTTCCTGTCTAGCTTGCTGGCTAACAGACATATTTATTGAAGAATACAGCTGTAAAATCACTCATTACACTATTTGGGGAAAAAAAAACAGGTCATAAAGAGAAAAATCCACAATTTTTTTATTATTTATTCACAAATGGGACATGGGCATCACTGGCACGCCAGCATTTACAGAGGAACCTCGATTATCCGAATATCAATTATCTGAAGGGGATCTCAGGTCCTGATAGAAACATTACATCAATGTGCTGCTTAAACCCTGATCATATCTTTTGTTTACAGGCACAATGATTAAAAAACTAACTCAGCTCACTGAAATGCTGCCGAGAAGAGTCCTGGACAGTTCAGGCACCATCTCTAAATGGCTGACCTCCCGCCCCCTCTCTTCCCCCACACTGGTCACTGGAGTTCCACACAAGGGTGTACCCTAAATCCCCCTTCCCCAGATAATCTCTCCAGCACTGTCCTGCACAGGACAGAGGTGAAACTTGTCAAAAGGTTGCGGGCTGTTCGCTGACTTACCTTACAAAGGCAGCACGAAGACACAAAGTCGTACAGTCCAGCTGCCCTGTAGTGAGGGGGTGGGGGTGAATGGGGATGCGGGATTGGGGGCGAGCGGGGGGGGGGGGGGGGGGTGGGACTGGACTGGGTTGGGGTGTGGGAGGCAGGGGCAGGGGCTCACTTGCAGCGTGCTCGCGTGCAGACTTCACAAAAAACTCCAAGTCCCAGAAGAAATCAATTAACTGAATAATCGATTATCCGAACCAAATAATGCCTGCCCAAGCTCGTTCAGATAATCAAGGTTCCTCTGTATTACTCTCTAGTTGCTCTTGAGTAAGTGGTAGTGAGCTGCCTTCTTGAAACACTACGGTCCATGTGATGTAGGTTTGATCCACAATGCCCTTAGAAAGGGATTCCAGAATTTTGACCCAGTGACAGTCAAAGAACAGCAACATATTTCCAAGTCAGAATGGTGAGTGGCTTGGAGGGGAACTTGCAGGTGGTGGTGTTCCCATGTATCTGCTGCCCTTGTCCTTCTAGATGGAAGCAGTCATGGGTTCTGAAGGTGCTATCTTGGAAAATAGATATATTGCCAGCTTAGATTTGAAAATGTTAAGATTCTTCAACTTCTTAATGTAAATAAAATGAGGGAGTTGCACAACTGAAGTCTGAAGTTAGCTGTCTCAAACTGAGCAATTTTTTTGGGAGCGTGCAATACGAGAAAGAAACCTGACCAAACCTCCAGTAAGCACTCTAAAAATCAATACACATCAAGATTGGTTCCTGGCTCGCTCTCTCTTCTCTCCACCCTCCTCCATCACCCCCACATTTACAAAACAACCAGCATATTTTTTTTTATAATTTCAATTAGATCATATTAGATCATAAAGATGAAGGAAACAGAATAAAATATTACACCAATCAAGTTAGAAGAGGAAGGATCGGAGGGAGCACGTTATAAGATGCAAATATATAGACTTGGTTTCAAACTGTCCCTATCAACAACAGTAGGCATCAAAATACAGCATTAGAGGACAATCCTGTGTCCTTTGAGAGTTTTATTCCAAAATTGTTAACCAAATGGGTTATTTAAAAACTAATCAGACAAATGTTTAAACAGTTTGTCGATAATTGTTTTCCTCCCAAACTATGTTTCGATTCAGTTTTTTGACTGTCTCTTTCTCTCAACACCATTATCTGTTCATCCCGGATTCATTTATTCTGTGACCAAAGCTGAAATTTTTATTTTTAAAAAGGCCAACTCACGGTCAAATAGTATCAGTGATGTACAAAATGTATTACATGGCAATAAAATTCTACTCCTAAAGTGTCTAGAAACTACTGAAATCCATTTGAAAACATATTAAAACAGCACTAGATATAATACGATGGCATGCAACAAATCCAACTTGTGACGTAAATTCACACTGAATTAATAAAAGAAACACCTGCTAAATTCATCTGTGTTATGCTTTTTATTTGGTTAGAATATTCTTCCAGGTTTCACGTGATAGAAACAGTCTGTTTCCTCAGGCTGATCCTTAGTATCAGAGATAAGGGAAGATAGGGGAAATTAAAGCTTTAAAACCTTGAAACAAAGTAGCTGAAATAACATTAAAACAAATATATTATTTCACATGGAAGAGCAGGCTGAATTTGTGCTTCATATGGGTTGCATTTCCAGGTCTGAAAGAGTTGAGTGTGACGGTTGGTGTGGTCAGCATGTCAATACTATTCCCTCATCCAAGTGATTTTGGTAGAGGCATGCTGGAGGGGAATTAACAAGGCTACTACTCGTGCACAAGCAGGCAGTAGACAATTCGGCTGGTTAAATGGCGGTCAGATATCGACTGGTATTTTCCAGTTTGTCTCTGAATTCCTGAAGACATTGAAAACAGTTTAGCATCCCAGGCAGACAGGGTGGAGAGTGCATGTACCTATACCTGATGTATATTCCTTAAGTAGCAATGCTTCAAATATCAGCCATAGCCTGTCTACCTTCAAATCTTTTGGCAATTTTCCCAATCCACTGTATGTAAAACCCTCCCCCATCACAGGAATAAATCACAGGGGTGCTACAGTGCAAAAAGTAGTCTTTCCACCCATCACATCTGCACCAGCACTCAAAATTATGACTTAATGCCATTCTTTGCTTTTCCCCATATCCCTGCATGTCATTTCTACTCAAACCAATATCTGATGCCCTCAAGTGCTTCATTTGTGTCTGCCTCCACCACAGTGCCAAGTATTCCCACAAGCTACTTGTGTGAAAAAGCTTTTTCTCATTACATTTTATTATTTTGCAAATTACTATAACTCTATGCCATCAGCTTCTTACTACCTACTCTATTCAGACCTTTCATGAGGTTAGAAACTTACCTTCTCTCCAGGAAGAAGGATCCTAATCACTCCAATCTATCCTCATAACTGAAGTTCCCTGGAACCATTCCCATAAACCTCTTGTACATTTCCAATGTGTTCACCTCCTTCGAAAATGTGATGCACAGAATTCTACAGTTCAGCACACAACATCCTTGCTCACGTTTGCTATGTCCCTATTAATAAAGCTCAACGTAACCTACTACCTTCAATGATCTATATACATACAGTTGCGTCTGCTCCTGCACTGCTTTCAGCATTACATCCCTTTTATATGATTATATTATCTGTGCATGTACAAAACGCATCACCTCACACTCCTCTATGCTGAAATTAACTTGTAATCTATCTGCCCAGTCCAATTGTCTGTGTCATTTTGGAGTTCTACACTGTACTCCTCAGTTTACACTGCTTCCAAGTTTGATATCATCAAAGAACTTTGAAATTGCCCCAGGATCTAGGTCATCAGTATACATGACGAAAAGCAAAGGTCCCATTATGACCCCTGGGTCCACAGCAAACCTTCTTCTAGCATCACTGATCAGTTTCCTAGTTGTGGTCACATTGGTACTGTCCCTTTTTTTAATGATTAGATTAGATTCCCTATAGTGTGGAAACAGGCCCTTTCGCCCAACCAGTCCACACCGACTCTCCGAAGAGTAACCCACCCAGACCCATTTCCCTCTGACTAATGCACCTAACACTATGGGCAATTTAGCATGGCCAATTCACCTGACCTGAACGTCTTTGGATTATGTGAGGAAACTGGAGCACCTGGAGGAAACCCACACAGACACGGTGGGCAGCATGGTGGCCCGGGTTCAATTCCTGCCTCAGGCGACTGACTGTGTGGATTTGCACATTCTCCCCGGGTCTGCGTGGGTTTCCTCCGGGTGCTCCGGTTTCCTCCCACAGTCACAAAGATGTGCGGGTCAGGTGAACTGGCTATGCTAAATTGCCCGTAGTGTTAGGTAAGGGGTAAATGTAGGGGTATGAGTGGGTTGCGCTTCGGCGGGTCGGTGTGGACTTGTTGGGCCGAAGGGCCTGTTTCCACACTAAGTAATCTAATCTAATCTAATTATACAGACACAGGGAGAATGTGCAAACTGCACACAGTCAGCGCCTGAGGCTGGAATTGAACCTGGGACCCTAGTGCAGCGAGTAACCACTGAGCCACCGAATTAAGTTTTCTTTCATTAAGTTTTTTTTTTCAGAAGCATATTGCATCACACCCTGTCAAATTCCTTCTGGAAGTCGATGTACACATCAATTTGAGTACCAACATCAACCCTTTCTGGTATGTCTGGAAAAATACTCCAAACTAGTTAAATTCAATTAGTCCCTTTAGAAATCCATGCCAACTCTTTCTAATCAACCCATCTTTTATCATGTGCAAATTAATTCTATTCCAAGTAATTGCTTCCTCCCTAATTGTTTTGAGAAGTTTGCCTACCACTGATGTTAAAACTTGCAACTTCATAATTTATTTTAAGATTTAAAACTCTAGTTTCAGAATTAACAAGGTCACATTCAAACTTCATGCGAATTTGTATCATATTATGATCACTATTTCATAAAGGCTGCTATACAGCAGGTTATCAATTAGTCCTTTTTCAATACATAATATTAAATCCAAAATAGCCTGATCCCCAACTGGCTACTTCCAAACCCCACTTGGTAAACATTCCAGGAATTCATCCGTCACAGCATTAGCATGAATTTAGTTAACCCAGTCTGCATAAATTGTAGTCACCATTATTAATCTATTACCAAAATCTCTCATTAATATTCTGATTTATATCACTGAACACTAGCACTAGTGTTCTGTGCTCAATAAACAATTCACACTTGTAGGATTTACTGACACTTACTGTTGCTTGGCTCCACACACATTTAATTGACATCTTCATGCTTTGATCTAAAATCCTCTTAACTTAATGAAACTATCTGGACCCTTATTAAGTGCCATGAACTTGGCTCTGACTGCATTTCTCTGAGCAACTAATGTCCTCACCAGTATCCACAACCAAAAAAAAATTAGTGAGCAGGGCACATAAAACCCTTGCACTACTTGCACACTGATTAACCATTCTCTTTCTGCCTCCATGTTCCTAGCCTGTGGTTTATCTTCAGCCATCACTTACAGCTCCAAAGCCTAATGGGTAAAGGCTCTGCAGCTGGCAATACTTCCTCACATTCATCTAGATTATGAGTTATAGCCACCTTCTCATATGCGTATCCCTCACAACTTATCTATCTTGCCATGCCTCTACTTCATCTTAACTTAATAAACATTACTAGAACTGATAAATCTGACATACCTAACAAACAAATTGAAATAAATCATGAAACCTCTTTACCTTTGTAGCAAACTCCCACATGAATCTAATTTGCTACTCACTTAGTCTAAATCTTACTTAGGTATAGTCTCTTGACCATGCACTCTTTTTGCAGGAAGCAACATAAATAAAATTTTATAACGATTTTTCATTTCTTTCAATATGCTGACATATCTATTTCACTACAAGCAAAGAGTGAAAACACAACATCTCAGTAGAAACCACTGGACTTCAGATTTGCAGAGTCGGGAGAAAAATACAGTTGAGTTATACTGTAAAAGAAACAAACAAACAGTCACAGTCCCAATTGGGAGAGGGTTAATAAAGCCTTTTGCTTTCACTTTTTGTTCAAAAGGCCAAGGAAAACTAGATCAGCAGAAAACGGTGAGCCTTCAAGACACACAAAGAATCTTTCAAACATTCTAGTAGGAAACTGAACTGCAATACTATGTCTTATAGTACTATAACACCATTACAAGTTCATAAAGAGGTGAGAGAAAGGATAAGGTCAAAATTGGAGCTTTAATCCATATCTACATGAAAGGACAATAACCAAGTTATGCATTTTTATAATAAATTAAACATAAAAAAGGTATTCTTAACCTGAAAATTTATAAACTTTTCAAAAAAACATGCATTTAGAAATCTCCCAATAGAAAAATGTCCAAAAGTACTTACTTCATAAAAGCACAAGAAAAATCACTGAGCCAATAGAATAGCCTGTAAGGATTTAAGATTGAAAAATGAAGCAAGACACAAATTTGGAAAGGTTTAGTTTGGAACATTACAAAGCTTAATGAAACAGGTGAATCCACAAACGACAATGACAATGGGGAAAAAAACACTGCAGTCAGAAAAGCAGCGTTTTGCTTTGGGAAAGCTATCATGGAATAAGTGAAATGGCAGGATTTCAAGTCAAAGCCAAAAGCTAATCTTGGTCAATTAGGGTAAAAGGTAAGATGACAGAACACAAGTTTCAGAATTTTGGACAGGCCAAAGTTTAGGGAGGCTGAAGAATGGGGGTGGCAGAAAGTACTTAAGTAATTGGATGCCTTTGCAAAGAGAGGCTACATGTGATTTCAGCAGAGTGACATGGGTAGGCAAGATTCCACCTCTAATATGGTTTGCCATCCTCTGAACCCCAACTCATCCGCCACTGAAATTCTCTTCTTCATTGCCACCATCTGAAGGCCCAATTATATTAAAATTCTCAGTGTGACCTCCGTAGCAAATGTCACTTCATAAAAATCAAAAATCTATTATCACTTGATCCATTGAAACACAGAATCCTCAACCTATTTAAAGTGGAGAAGTAATCCATTATATAATGCACTTGCTTGTTACCCATCTCAAAAGTTATTAAAACTGCCATTGAAAACATAACTTCAAACAAATGGAGAAAGAGACTTTCTCCATAGAAAAGCATAGAGGAATCAACAATTCAAATGCTGTTACAAAAGTGAAACAAGTATTAAAATCAAGTTTTTGTGATGTCCATATCTTACTTAAATCAATTTGCATTTCAATGTTTCCTTAAACAATTAAACACATTCCAATATTCTTCATGGATGCTGTCAAAAATTGATACACAGTCCAAGAGCGAGTAACTGGAAAGTCTAGACTGGTTAAACTTTGCACAAGAAAAGACTAAAAGATGAGAGACGAGGAGGAGTGTAAGAGATTTTGGGAAGAAATTCCAGCACGTGTGGTGATTTGTAATCCAATGGCACTGCTTGCAAACAGTAGCAGAGAGGACTATTGGGAAGCATTAAGGTAGCAGCCACAAAAATGGAGTTTAATGGATAGAAGTAGGGAGCAAGATTTTCAGCATAAATACAGGAAATTTAAATGTTTTTTTGAGACCAGAAGCCTAAAGATGGGTGAGCAATATATTTGCTGTACAGGAGGATAGAGACAGCAGTTTGAGGGGAGCTGAAGAATATCTCAAAGTGGAGAGAGGCTACTTTTAATAGTCGAGAGGGACCAGGGCATGTACAAAAAAAAACAACAAACAGTTTGAGTAGTAACAAACCACACAATATTACTGAGAACGATGTAGAGAACCTTAAGAATTTAGCTGAGATGTTTAATAGAGTGCAAAAGCGTATTGTCAACTGTGCTAAAGGATTAAGGTAGGTTGAAAAGGGACACGTTACCTTTGCCACAAACACAATGTCATCGGTGATTTCAATAAGTTATATTGCTATTGGTGCAGGGGCAATCTAAACGGAGGAAGTTAGGCAAAGTTCTGGGAATGACAAATATGGTTTTCAGAGGCAGCAACATATTCAAGGACAATAAGATTTTTATAGTCAGAGCCAATTAACTTTTTAAAATATTGTCTCTATTGTAACATAGGAAAGTTGGCAGCCAAAGTCTGTACAAGGTCAAACATAAATAGCGTGTCTAGATTATCTGCTTTTAGTGTTCTTGATTTCGGATAAATATTTGTCAGAATGCTGAGGCGCAGTCCACTGCACTAACTTTGGCATGGTGCTATGAGCTTTTTTTAAACATTCATTGGCAAGGTAAAGTTGTGCCTCAGTTTATGGCTTAACTGAAATATAAAAAGGTACTTTTGACAAGTATGCAACTTTGTAAATTGTTGATGTGCTGTAAATGTCCTTGTCTCTACATTTATTAAGAGAGAAAATCAGATGGTTCTCTCATTTCTGTACTCTATCCAGTTGCTCTTTTGAGTATTCCCAAATGCAAGCACAGTATGAGAACAGCACTCAGCACAATTATGATGCCCTCAATAATCACTGTCAGGGTTTGGTGAACAATTGAGATTTGGGTGAAAAACCATTACTATTTTAAATGCCATCCCACAACTGTAATTCACAAGTGACAGAAAATCCTTTTTTTTTAAAATAAGTTCTAAAATTTATGATCTAGAATAACACAACATCTTCTGATGTTTACTGCGAGGAACTAGCTGCAATTTCACATGGATAGAAACTTTTGAAAGAAATCACCTGACATTGCATTATTTGGACTTCTTAAGCACTTATTTAATCAGAACAAGGCCGGTGCCATTTCAGATAGTCAGTCAAATGATAAGTGTAAGCGTTAGAGACTTACCCTGCACTGAAAGTACAGTTCACACTCACTACCATAGGTTAGTCACTGTCTCATTTAATTTTTCTATTAACCATAACCACACCTCAATTTTGTGTTGAAAAATTATGATTCTCATACGTATTCCAGCAAACTTTGTATAGTATCAATTAAAGTCAGTTCTACTGCAGCAGACCTCAAATTGAGGTACATAATATTGGGCATCAGAAATTGAAATATCTGGAAAATTTCATGAGAGCAATTAGCTCAGACAGGGGTGAGGAGGAGAGAGAGAGAG
Organism: Hemiscyllium ocellatum; assembly: GCF_020745735.1. Taxonomy (NCBI): domain Eukaryota; kingdom Metazoa; phylum Chordata; class Chondrichthyes; order Orectolobiformes; family Hemiscylliidae; genus Hemiscyllium; species Hemiscyllium ocellatum. Next base: position 68,935,968 of record NC_083406.1, on the reverse strand, counting down.
AAAAGGGAAGCTCAGACAGGGGAGAGAAGGAGAGAGAGAAAAGGGAGAGAAAAATTTAAACTGTTTTCATTTTATTTGTTACACTGCACTGGATCCTGCATTTGAAAATATGGATGTCTAACCTTGTGTGAATCTCCTGCCCAGCTATACTTTACCTCTAAATCTCCAGAAATTTCCATCTATTCTTATCCCTGGTAATCCTAGAGTGGTGTAACGGATACAGTTACACAGTCTTGGGACCAAAGATCAAGCAATACAATAGCACTGATAGAGTATCTCAGTTTCCTCTTGAACAGTAAGGATTACATTCTGCACCATGGAATTGAAATTTACAAAATAAGTAGTTTAGTTCTCAAAATTGCTATCCAAAGCTTTCACTACAACACCAAGTAGAAGTTTCCAAACAAAATGTCAGAAAGTTTGACATTGAGGCAGACATATGAGAAATTGATTCCTGGGTAAATATTGGTTTCGTAATAAACAACTTTAAATCAGCAGCTAAAACTCAACTTAAATTTATTTAGACAGTTTAATATAGCAAAAACATTTTAAAGTTTTATTCTTCATAACGCAGGATAATCAAAAAAGGATATCAATGCATAAAGGTATTAGACAACATGGACCATTAAGTGATCGAGGTGGCATTTTAGTTTGGAATTCAGTTAGAGGAGGAGAGGGCAGTTTGGGAAAGGGCTTTATTAAGGGAAATTAACAGCATTCAGATCCAGATGGCTGAAGGGATCGTAACTAATGTTGGAGTGTAGGGATAGAAAGGCTCAGAATTAGAGGAAGAGCTACAGTCTGTGTTCTGGGGCATGGTTGGAGGCACTGACAAAGATAGAGACAGACAAGGCTATGAAAGGTTTTAAAACACAAGAATGACAATTTAAGGTTGGAGCTATAATTTATCAAGAAGTGGTCAGTGAATGATTCCAGGATTGAAATGGAAAAGTGTTGAGTCACCCAAGATTAACTGATTCCATTATTGCTTTAGAATCAGACAATTTTCCTTGTAACATAGTAAATAGTGCAGTAGAGAAGAAGGACTATGTTTCAGAAGGCAGCATCTTTCAGATAAGACATTATAAGAGGGGTCATGGCTGTCCTATTTAGTTGACACAAAAGCTGTCATATAATTTGAAGAACAGCAGGACACTAACGTTAAATCACTCAACTAACATGACCAAGACTGACCAGGGGGACATTCCAGGTCATTCTGCTATAATGCATGTATCATCAGCACAAATTGGCTATAATGTAATTGACAAATTGTAAACGTTGTTTGGATAATGCAAACTTTCTACTGAATAGGTATAGCAATTTGCTATTAGCGCTCTTCTGCAGCGCAATTTCGAACAGTGCTTTTCCATAGTGCGAGGTTGTAGAGGGACACAGCTGCTGCATCAAAGCAGAATGGCCTGTATCCCATTGCTGTTCATGAGCATGCAATTGTCTGTACTTTTTTCGATTTTTCAACTATTTTTCTAATCCACCTGATCAGAGACATTACTACACATTCCTGGAGCATCTGGAACTTGAACGCAAGCCTCCTGTTGCAGAGATAGGGACACTACAATTGCATCAGCAGGAGGACATCCCCTTTTCTCTATTTCCAACATTACATTAAAAGTACTTCATTGTCTATACAGCCTCTAAGTGCATCAAGTTGGAAAGACACTTTAGAAACATAAGCTTTCTTTCCCAGTGCAAGGATGGCCTGATCATGTCTAAAGGTTATAAAGGCAAGAATGAACTTAAGTGTTAGTAGTGCCAGAAGGAGAAGTAGCAATTCTATAGAGATGGATATCAATGTTCTTTCTATTGGGAGAAAGCATGGGCTCCAAAATTGACTACAAGGTCAAATAAAACACTGTGGCTGTGAATATTGTGACTTAATCTGAGACAGTGGCTTGACAGAAGATAAACAGAATCAGCAGCAACAGTATTTGGCTTGTCGTGGGGGTTCCAAAGATGATAGCCCATGTCAACCCCATGTTAACTGAAGGAAATTGAGGTTTTCTGACAGCAAAGAGATACTGGAAGTTTAGCAAAGATGACAGAGCTAGAACTGTACATTAAGATAATTGTACAGTGTAGAAGTTGACCAAATACCTTAAGCTGAAAAGCAAAATATTGTTTTTTATTTTGGCTTTTCAGGATCAGCAATGGAAATACACAACCAGTCAGGCAACTTGAGTTGACAGAGAATTATAGGGTTAATGTTTCACCAATTTTTAAATCAGAATTTAAAGGTCATGGCTCTAAAACACTAATATCTTTCTTGCTGTGTAGATGCTGCCAGTTGGCTCATTGTTTTCAGCATTTGATTTTTTTTATTCCAGATGAAGTAGCAAGCTAGGAAAAATATTTGGGAATTTCAGAGACAACACTAGCAGAAGATCCTTCTGAGATATCTGGAAAACAGTGTGCATGCAAACAAGAAATGTTCATTTAAGCTGGAGAGTAAGTAAAGCACAAGAGGATGACAATGTTGCAATGCCCCATCAAGACTGTGGTCAGTATACAGAACTAATTTACTAAACTAATGCTCATGATACACCAAGCAACATTGCTCATTTTCTATTGTAAATTTTGGGATGAAGTCGAGGGATTGTCAAAACTTGACTAAATTCAACAGATTACACTTATGTATTATTACAATATTTATAAAATACATTCTGCAGCTAGATCATATTTCATTCTTCCACTTCAATATAAAAGCAAAATTTATAAAATGATTACCTCCATGCCCTTACAAATAGTAAACATTCTGATACTCTATGACTGAATTAAAATCTTCTGTGACATCAACCTAATTTAACAGTTTATTTAGCTATTGCAAACTGTAAAAAACATTTAAGAGGCAACTTAAAGAGACAGTAAAAATTGAGGTCTGCAGATGCTGGAGATCAGAGCTGAAAATGTGTTGCTGGTTAAAGCACAGCAGGTTAGGCAGCATCCAAGGAACAGGAAATTCGACGTTTCGGGCCAGAGTGATGAAGGGCTCTGGCCCGAAACGTCGAATTTCCTGTTCCTTGGATGCTGCCTAACCTGCTGTGCTTTAACCAGCAACACATTTTCAACTTAAAGAGACAACAAATATTTTAATACTCTATGTGAAGAGAATACCAATTACTTGGCAAGTGGACTCTGATTGGTAGAAGTGTTGCCATGGAGAATATGCCAGTTTGATGGAGAGAGACAGTTAATTGCCAAACTTTGTTTAAATTCAGATCTGACAGGTTGACTCCAATTGGTCAGTTTCTCAGGACAATGTCTTCACCAGAGAATGGCAGCTGTTCCAGTTGTTCAGTGGAAACTGGCAGCCAGCAATAAGCTCACAGTGCAAACTTGACACAAACACTGGATGCAAAATCCATCCTGACAGATTATGGATATTCTGATCAAATCATTTCTCAATATCACAAAGTTATGGATAGCCTTACTGTATCAACTTTGGGTGTGTGTGTGTGTGGGGGGGGGGGGGGTTATTTCAGAGAAAGGAAAATCGAGCCTCAGGTGAAGCTAACTGTTTTATGCTGTCACTATGCAGTTGCAATACAAATTTACCACTAAAAGTGTGTATACATTGCACCTGCTTCAACTCAACATAATAGGTGACAGATATTCTCTGGCTCATTCCTCAGAGAATGAGCTCATTCCTCTGCCTTAACCAGAATCAATCAGTCTGATTTAAACAAGCTGAGATTGACAGCTAGCTATCAGTAGTAATCAACTATCTGGTGAATTCTCCACAGCATTGATTCTATCAGAGTTCAATTGCCAGTCATCACTCATCCCTCAGATAGTACAAAAACATTATTTCAAATTGTCCTAATGAGTACATGACGAATAGTGTTGACAAAACATATTTTTTTCAGCAGATTGCAGCCTACAATTGTTGATGTGGTCTCTCATATTACAATGGAAAATTAAATTTTATATTGCATCTTTGAAATGTAAAATAATTCACAGCAACTTTCCTCTTAACAGTACAGATTATTTACTCAAACTTGTGCTATTCCTTATAAGTATTTGCATAGCTTATATGAGAAATCCCTCTCCATCTTCTGGCTTAATGTTTTTGCCATAAGCTAACATGAACATATCGATGAAGGATGCTCAATTTCTTGCATTGATTTATTGACAGTTTATAAATAAAATAAGCTCATGAACAACAGGTTCCTGTTTCCAGAAATTCTATTAAACCACTTTTTTCCCCCCATTACCTATGGATACATTTCTTGTGTTATGAACCTGCACTAAAGTTAAAATAGCAATCTAGGAGTGAAGGAAACATCGATTTTTTTTGGTTCTATGAAGGGCTGACTTCTTCAAAACTAGATTCAGAAATCAGTTTTGAACTGGAGGTAAACACAGCATGGACAAGAAGTCCATATTATTTTAGTTAAATGACTAATAAGCCACCTGGAGAGATAATTGCTCATGTGTTTTCTGCCTTAGGTTTTGTCCCCACAGAGAAGGGGGCCAAAAATAGGTTTATTCAGAGAGAAAGAGGTCCCTAACAGCAGATGTGCTGTTAACAGTAATTTCCAAGCAGTCAAGGCTGGGAGCAATCCTGAGGTGCTTAGAAGAAAACTCTCAATGCAGAAGGCAGTAGAAGCATCAGAGAGAAATACAACCAACAGGACTATTGGAGCTATGAGTTTAAGGAACCCATGCTCATTAGTAATTATGAGCTAAGTGAACAGCTTGTTTAAAAGAGCCCTTGAGGCATTAACTGAAAAATAAAGCAGAGTGTAATGCTGAGAAATTCACTGATAATGAAAACAGATTTCAGCTTTGATAGTTTAGCAACTGTCATTATTGCGAACATAGAGGTGACCCTTCTGAAATTTGAGTGTTTTTAAAACAAGTGCTGGTGCAAAAAGGTTGAATCTATCTTTCTGATATTTGTAATGAGGCGTTTCGAACACTTTTTTCCCCCCTGGTGTAGCATAGAGCATTTCTGTGTATTATACTTTTCTTTAAAAGAGCATTAATAGCTTCTTGTTCAGTGATTGTACTTCACATTAAACAAAAATAAAAGAAAATGACAAAACTAATTACGTATCAAGCCAGTTTTCCCTCTTTGATCAGATATGTCCAGTATTCACTTCAGCTGCAATCATTTACTCTTGCTTGTACACTAAGTTTGTTCTGCAAATACTGCCTAGATTCAGGGAATAAAAAAGCAAGCCATGAAGAATTTTTGGATCTCCTCACCCTATCTAACAAAGAGTAATACAAGTCAATGAAGGATTACTATCGCAGCATCATAACACTCTGCAAAAACCTTTCTTGCATCGGCTTATGCATATTGGATCGGCTTTAGGGAGAAAATGGGTTTGACAAGTAAATTTATTTTACTTTAATAAGTTTTAAGAAGTGATATTAACAAGAATGCTAAAGAAATGCCACCAACAATGACTCCACTACAGCTTCCAGATTCATTAAAATAAATCCTAGACCTTCTTAAAGTGTCACAAGTACTCAAGTAAAATATACTGCAAATGCACTTTTGCTGGATAAGACCCGGTGTCTAGACGGTCAAAAAGCTTTTCCCCCCAACCGGATTCTGTTTTCTTAACTCTCGTATAAGTGGAATTCCATGGGCAGAGAAAGAATATGCTTCAAAGAAATTGAATCTTGAATAGCATTGATATTAAATGACTGGAAGGAGTTTGGTAACATCTCTCAAAATGGCAACAATTTGTTTATCAAGCTGCACCAAATGCCATAATGATGAGATACAGCAACACGAAAGGAAACAAAAGGAGGAAAATTCTTCTCTTTGGTTCCCTCACCACCTGCCATGGGTCCAGTCTGGCAGATGTCCTTCAATGTATGGCCTCCTTCATTAATAGTGGTGCCGTCAAACCACTCTTCCTTCCAGTATCTATTCTGTGCCTTTGTCACACACAAGGGTGCTTCCAGTTGTTCTGAGGAAATGTGCTAACTAATGATCAGCTATAGGTTTTTTTGCTCCCATATTTAACCTAATGTTATGGGACTTCAAAAGACTTAGGAGCATCCAGGGCAATGCACTCCAAATACTATACCACTGTACCAACATTACTGGTGGGTGCTTCTAGCCTGTAAGACAGAACATACCCAGGAACATACCCATCTTGTGAAATGTCCAGATTACAGAGGAGGAAGTGCTGGATGCCTTGAAATGGTTAAAGATGGATAAATCCCCAGGACCTGATCAGGTGTACCCGAGAACTCTGTGGGAAACTAGAGAGTGATTGCTGGGCCTCTTGCTGAGATATTTGTATCATCGATAGTCACAGGTGAGGTGCCAGAAGACTGGAGGTTGACAAACGTGGTGCCACTGTTTAAGGAGGGCGGGAAAGACAAGCCAGGGAACTGTAGACCAGTGAGCCTGACCTCGGTGGTGGGCAAGTTGTTGGAGGGAATCCTGAGGGACGGGATGTATATGTATTTGGAAAGGCAAGGACAGATTCGAGATAGTCAACATGGCTTTGTGCGTGGGAAATCATGTCTCACAAACTTGAGTGAGTTTTTTGAAGAAGTAACAAAGAGGATTGATGAGGGCAGAGCAGTAGATGTGATTATTTGGACTTCAGTAAGGCGTTCAACAAGTTTCCCCATGGGAGACTGATTAACAAGGTTAGATCTCATGATATACAGGGAGAACTAGCCAGTTGGATACAGAACTGGCTCAAAGGTAGAAGAGGAGGGTACTGGTGGAGGGCTGGTTTTCAGACTGGAGGCCTGTGACCAGTGGAGTGCCACAAGGATCGGTGCTGCGTCCTCTACTTTTTGTCATTTACATAAATGATTTGGATGCGAGCATAAGAGGTACAGTTAGTAAGTTTGCAGATGACACCAAAATTGGAGGTGTTGTGGACAGCGAAGTGCAATTACAGGTAGATAGGATAGTGAAGGTGGTGTTTGGTATGCTTTCCTTTATTGGTCAGAGTACTGAGTACAGAAGTTGGGAGGTCATGTTGCGGTTGTACAGGACATTGGTTAGGCCACTGTTGGAATACTGCGCGCAATTCTGGTCTCTTTCTCATCGGAAAGATGTTGTGAAATCTGAAAGGGTTCAGAAAAGATTCACAAGGATGTTGCCAGGGTTGGAGGAATTGAACTAAAGGGAGAGGTTGAACAGGCTGTGGCTGTTTTCCCTGGATCATCGGAGGCTGAGGGGTGATCTTATAGATTATGCGGGGCACAGATAGGACAAATAGACAAAGTCTTTTCCCTGGGGTCGGAGAGTCCAGAAACAGAGGGCATAGGTTTAGGGTGAGAGGGGAAAGATATAAGAGAGACCTTAGGGGCAACCTTTTCACGCAGAGTGTGGTATTTGTATGGGAATGAGCTGCCGAAGGATGTGGTGGAGGCTGGTACAATTTCAACATTTAAGAGGCATTTGGATGGGTATAATAGGAAGGGTTGGAGGGATATGGGCTGGGTGCTGGCAAGTGGGACTAGATTGCGTTGGGATATCTGGTCAGCATGGACAGGTTGGACCAAAGGGTCTGTTTCCATGCTGTACATCTCTATGACTCTGAATGCTAACAGAGGTTTCTGGAACATTAACTGTCAGGCATGATTTTATTAGCATGATTGTGTCAGACTGGGACTGCTCTCCAATCTTGGCAAAAAACCCCAGATGTTAGCACAATGGACCTTGCAGAGTTTAAGAGAAGCATATGCCATTCCAGTTTCCAATGCCTAAGTTGATGCCAATAGTCCACCAAGCTGTATTCCTTTTCTACTTTTCTGTCATGTTGATTGAAATTGCCTAACAAGTCACTCAGTTCTAAGGGCAATTAAAAGTCAATCCTACTGCTATGGGTTTCGAATCATATGTAGACCTGACCTGACCAGGAAGGAATAACAGATTTCCTTTCCTAGAGGATATTAGTGAACCTAAGTATTTTTATGACAAGCTATGACTAGCTTTAATATTCCAGATTTATCATTTACTTGTATTTAAACTCCATTAGCTGCCATAGTGGGATTTGAGCTGAAGTCCCCAGAACATTAGTCCATGCCATTTCATCAAAAGATTCAGCATTTAAAAACCGACGATAAATGGGTGGCACTTGCCCACTAATACCAGTTGAAAGGAGCCAAAACAATCCTGTGTCTTATCCATTCAAGTGTAATTAAGTTTGCAATTGTGGTGTTAAGTCTTCATTGCCATCAAACAACCACTCTAGCACTGAAAACTTATTGCATCTCATTCCTTCAAATCTCAATTGCCATTAGAGCTTTCATAAAATGTCTCTCTCAGATACATCCGGCTTTCACCTTTTGTACATTATTTTACATTAAGTTTAATTCAACGGTTTAGACTCTCTAAGTCATCTTCAGTTTGATTGAAGGTTAACACTTGTTTTCCCAGTGCACACAAGTCCCAAATCAAGGGCAGAATCATATCACGACCAAAAAACCGCAAACATTGTGCACAAGTGTGCAAATCAGAATTTCAGTGCACTATGGAGAGCATAATTTGCTTTGAAAATGACAGTTATTTCAATTTTATAAATCTCTCTCTCCTCTGATTATGCATACTGTGAAACAACATTAAGTTCAAAAAAGGTCTTACAATTGTTTGTATGTCTCAAAACATCTTAACTATAAGAAACCATTTTCTTAAATATGGATAAGTCAATTCCAGCAACATGTTGTAGCACTCTCCTTCAGTCTTATGCATGCTTAAAAGAATGCACAAATAAATCCCAGAGGAAAGGTCCAAGAATCAGACAACAGGAATGCTACAATACAGAAGATCAAATAGGTGTGTATTTACATAAACAAGATTCTATGAATGCTGGAAATCTGACAACAACTATAAATCGACAAAATTAAAACACTGAAAATACATTCAGCAGATCTTTAATGTTTTACAGTTCCTCCAAAAAGATCATAAATTAAACATAAATTTCCTTTTTCTTTTCACAGATACTGCTTGCACCACTGAGTATTTCCAGCATTTGTTTTTATTTCATTGTTTTCACATATATTGGATAAGGATTTATTGCAGCTGGCAAGTGAACTTGGGGATCTTGCTATTTCCTGTTTAGTTTTATGACCTTTTGCATTGGCAAGTGAGAGATGCCCTGTACAGAGATACTGGGATCTATAAAGAGGATGACCAACTTTGCATCTCCATAATGTATAATGAAGTACTTGTTAATGAACAGCGCAGCATGATCCAGGAAGTGTAAGCTTTAACAGTGAACTTGATGTAAATTCAGTCCCATTATGTATCCATCTGGGACAGGCCAAAAGCTAATTTCTTGCCAGTACGCCTGCTGGACAATATGTTTCATGCAAACCTTACATGAAGTGAAATGCATTTCATAAATTGGTTGACAATGGCAAATCTAAAATTAGCTTTCACTTATTTATTTTATATTAGTTAATCTAGGATGTCATTTTGCATATGCTTAACAAGACATAAAAGAAAACCAACTAGGGTCTGTGATAGTAAATTGTAGAAAAGTAACTGAATTAAGTTTTTGAGTTATTTAAACGCCAATTAAGCAATGAAAATAGCAAAATTAGAAAATTTGAATTTGAATTAATCCACTACCTGAAAAGTACATTTTGAATATAAAACGGTGATACTAAGTTGCACTTTCAAAATGTTAGAAAATATCACAGAGTCAGAGCCAAAAAAGGGAGACAAACTGCAATTTTTATTCTCAGGAATTACAGTGTGCGCCAAATCTCTCCATATCACCACAACGCATTGCGACCACAACTAACAAAAGCCTTAAGCCTCAATAGCCATGGAAACAACTTAGTTTTTTATATTTGTTATCAATTATTATTTATAAACAAACATTCACTTTGACCTATTAAGAAGTTACAAAATTTGGAAAATCTTTCCTTTCATCTTTTCTCAAATGGATGATGCTTAGATGTTAATTCCTCCTCCTTGCTTCAGAAGGACCTGACAATATTTGTTGTGATTGGAGGGAAAAAAGAGAAAAGAGTATGTCATGAGATGTACCAGGAGATACAAGAAACAATTGTGGATAGCTCATGACTGTGGCCTGAAACTTTACACTCCTTTTCTTGCTCCTGTTCTTTGCTCTTCAATAGATTCTCATCACATGGCAAATTGATGCACTGGGCTATATTGTGCTTCTTATCAATGGTATTTGTTCATAATGGTTCTATCAGCTGCTCCAAAATGGAAATTCAAAGAATACCTCAGGGCAACAGTATCAGCCACCCTGTTGCTGGGGCTTACCTGAATGTCCTAATGTCCAAACACCACTTACCTGCATCAGAAATGGCATCTTTCCAGGTGCAATCAGTACATAGTCTCATCGATGCCACAGGAGCAATATCCTGAGCTCCCAGCCCTCCCACTGATCAGCAGCTCCTGGGAATGGGCAACCATCCTTTAAATGTTCAACAGCCCCAGTGTCAACTAATTTTTCACAAAGTACACCTGTAAATCCTAATATTATGTCCAGACTTCAGGACTGCTGCCAGAATTGTAAAACAACATTGCAAAACTTTATGTGAGGTTATCCACTTAAATCTGTGGATATGCATCTTAAAGCATACATTCAGCATTTCACAATGGCTAACCTCAAGTTATATTTTAAAACTTTAATTTTTTAATATCTAACAAAAAGAATTGGAACAGTGAAAACAAGTGGCAGGACACAAAGTAACAAATTTGATAAATGAGAATAAAGGACAATCCAGAAACCTACACCGAAAAATGTCACTTACACTTTTCAAGCCAGTGTACTTTATGATGAACACGTGCACTGCTTTGGGATTGAAATTTAAGATCAACCAAAATAATAATCACACACATTCTTTCTATATTATCAAAACATGTTGGAGAGTTAATTATGCACACTAACCACCTGTTTTTCAATCCAAGTGTCAAACTGGCAGTGTTTCCTTAGAGAAACAGCATTTAATTCAAAACATTTTGAAAACTATTTCTTTCTCCACAGTGAAGCCAGATCTGCTAAGAATATCCAGCATTTTCTGTTTTGCTTTTTAAATACATTAGCTGACATTATTTGAACATTTCTGTCACACACCTTGAAAATTAACAGCATTTTTATGAGTCAGGATTGGAGTAATATTGAGTTACTTGGGAGAATTACACCAAATCCACATACTTATGATTTGACAACAATATATAGCTGTAATAAGCACAGCTGGGCTCTAACACCCATCTACATTGTGAAATTCTGAAAGCATTTTACATGAATTTGCCCATTCATGAAGGTCTCCTTGTCACTATGAAATGAACCAGAGAAAGAGCTCACACTGTCCTTGCTCATAGTGGTTATGCACAGGGAACCGTGAATGTGGACAATCAATGAGTGCACTGATTCCAAGCCCCACTCTGAAAGTAGTAAATCAAATTGTAAAATAATCTCCCCCATTCTTGTATAAACTTAGTCAAGTGTCGTTTATAAATAATGATTTCATTGTACATCCTGATCACAGTCATTCTGACACCAAAAGGATGCCATTCAGCCCACCAAGTCCAGGTTCACACTGTCATCAGCTAAATATTCTCAATATATTTTGTCTGATATCATCAGAACTCTTTTTTTCATGCATCCTCAGACCGGACACAGACTTCACAGTCTTCATTTCTCATCTGCCAAATATGGGTATTAAATTGTCTCTCCCATGGCAGCAATAGCTTCACTATGTTGCTTGCATATACCTAAAATAAAACATCACTTTTGAACTAACAATCTGTAGGTGGCCATAAAAAGAAAAAAGCAACACTGATAATGGTGTTGCCTTTCTAAATTAATTGCAACTCATCATTAAAAGGTAATACCACCATACAAGAACTAAAGAATGGCTTATTTGCACCAATTGTTCAGTTAAGACTCCCACCACTGTGCATGTTTACCACTGTGCTCTAGACATTACAATGAGATGTAGTGTAAAACTGTAAAAATGGGGCATCTAAATTCTAAACTGGAATTAAAACATTTACCAATGATATCTTACATCTCTCTGGTGTACCTTATTTTAATTGTATATTTTCAATAAATGATTCCACACCCAAATGCCTGAAGGCTTTAACATTGTGACTCAGAGAAAATGTGATGTATAACCTGTTGTCCACCTATAGTATTTCAAGAACAGTATTGTGTAACTCTGAAATCTAGCTCAACCCAACCCTAATCTAAATTTGAAACAACACATGCATAACAGTAACACAAAGACATCATACAATTGATTTCTTCATACTGCAGATGCAAGAAAATGTCAGAATTTCTCACCAGTCCAGGTAACATTTGTACACAGAGAAACAAAAGGTAACCTTCTACTTTTCGTAGGAACTGGGAATGGTTGGAGATGTCACAGGTTGTAACCAAAGAAAGTGACAGGAAGAGCAAGTTTGGGAGGAGGAGGCATAATTGAGGTCTGGGATATATAGGGAATAACTTAATGGGAGAAAAACTATCAAAATGGAAAGAAATTGACCTAGAGACAAATAATGAAATCATTTACCAATACCTTCAATCTGAGAAAAGAAGCAGTGATGATCTGAAACTGTTGAACACTGAATGGAAAAAACTGCTCAGGTTATCAAGGGACAGTACACCTCTGGAGATCTTCACTTCCCACGCTTCATAGCCGCTCACCACACACTCCCAAATGTACAAAACAGTCATAATCAACCCCACCTAATTCAGGCAAATTCTAAAATGCAAATTAATCGGATGAGGCAGTTATATTATACCAAATTTTCCTGTCAAAGTTTCAAACTACATAAATACTTTATTAAATACCAAATAATTGACTCAAACATCAATAAGCAAAAAAAAAGTGAATGTTTGGCCCTGGTTAATGCTCCCATATTACCTGCCAAATACTTATGGCATTGCTAAACTTTAATGAACAATAATTTAGTTTGTGTTTGCTAAGTCTTTACAATACATTAAATCAAAACAGAGAGAAGAGCAAAACAAGAGTAGGATAGGATACAAGAATGATGATCACCATCTCAATACCTAGCCACTACTGAGGAAACCTGAGATAAATAAGGACACCAATATTTTTCTGCATCCAGCTCGAAAGTAGAAAAATGTTTATCTGGATTGTTGATTTCCCCAAACAACTAAACTTTATCAGAACAGTGATGCAAATGTATTCTTCAAATTGTTATATTCTAATCAACCTGTTCACAAATAAAGTCATAGAGATGTACAGCATGGAAACAGACCATTCAGTCCAACCCGTCCATGCCAACCAGATATCCCACTGGCCAGCACCCGGCCCATATCCCTCCAAACCCTTCCTATTCAAATACCCATCCAGGCGCAGTGGTTAGCACTGCTGCCTCACAACGCCAGGGACCCGGGTTCAATTCTCACCTCAGGCAATTGTCTGTGTGGAGTTAGCACGTTCTCCTAGTGTTTCCTCCCACAGTCCAAAGATGTGCAGGTCAGGTGAATTGGCCAGGCTAAATTACACGTTGTGTTAGGTGAAGGGTAAATGTAGGGGAATGGGTCTGGGTGGGTTACTCTTTGGAGGGTCAGTGTGGACTTGTTGGGCCGAAGGGCCTGTTTCCACACTGTAAGTAATCTAATCTAACCTAAAAATGTTGCAATCGTACCAGCCTTCACCACTTCCTCTGGCAGCTCATTCCATACACATACCACCCTCTGCATGAAAATGTTGGCCCTTAGGTCTCTTTTATATCTTTCCCCTCTCACCCTAAAGCTAAGCCCTCTAGTTCTGGACTCTCCTCTCCCACTCCAGGGAAAGGACTTTGTCTATTTATCCTATCATGCCCCTCGTAATTTTGTAAACCTCTATAATGTCATTTCTCAGCCTCTGACGCTCCAGGGAAAACAGCCCCACCTGTTCAGACTCTCCCTATAGCTCAAATCCTCCAACCCTGGCAACATCCTTGAAAGAGTTCAAAAAAGATTTACAAGTTTCACAACATCTTTCCAATAGGAAGGAGACCAGAATTGCATGCAATATTCCAACAGCTGCAAGATGACCTCCCAACTCCCATATTCAATACTCTGACTGATAAAGGAAAGCATACCAAACACCTTCTCCACTATCTTATCTACCTGCGACACCACTTTCAACAAGCTATGAACCTGCACTCCAAGGTCTCTTTGTTCAGCAACACTCCCTAGGATCTCACCATTAAGTGTAGAACTATGGCTAAGATCTGCTTTCCCAAAATGCAGCACCTCGCATTTATCTGAATTAAACTCCATCTGCCACTTCTCAACCCATTGGGTCATCTGGTCCAGATCCTGTTGTAATCGGAGGTAACCCTCTTCACTGTTCACTATACCTCCAATTTTGGTGTCATCTGCAAACTTACTAACTCATCCTCTTATGCTCACATCCAAATCATTTATATAAATGACAAAAAGTAGAGGACCCAACACCGATCCTTGTGGCACTCCACTGGTCACAAGCCTCCAGTTTGAAAAACAACCCTCACCACCACCCTCTGTCTTCTACCTTGAGACACACCTCCGAACCCAGTGCTGGTAGCTCAGAAGTAGGAATACTATCACTGCACGGGCCATCATTTTCCAAATTAATGTTAAGATGATTAAGAAATTGTAATGTTAACAAAGCTTGCTTGAAATAAACAAGCAACTACAAATCATTTTAAACAGATATGAAACCTTGCAATTTTTTCCCCGCTCCTGCCGTTGCCGTCACCAGAACTATTCAAACCCTGCCGATCTCTGATCAGTTAATTAAAACATTGGTGGGTACAAACTACTTCATGGTCATGTTCTCTAATTTCTTTCTTCTCTGATGAGACCACTATTCACCCACTTCAATTTCATTCCACAACATGACAAAATAGTATCACAAAAATAAAATGTCAAAAGGAAAGGAAAAATATGAATTTAAAAAAGCACCTTCAAGTACTTTAAAGTTTCTCAAATATTTTAAAGCTCAATTAAATAGGCTAAGCTCTAAATTGTACTGAAAAATATAACTAAACTACAACAGTAACCTTATTGCACAATATCAAACTTTCAAATGTATTCTGGTATAATTATACAACATTCTAGATGATCAGTATCAGTAGTAAAGAATGTTGGTTTTTGTAACAAAGTATTAAAATGTAATGATTTTGTCATCAACTACATTAAGACCACAAAGCTATTAATTACAGACTAAGAAATATCAAACCAGTTGAATTGCTGGTAATCTTCTTTACATTTAGAATTATATATTATATATATCTAGAACCTACTCGAAAGTTAACCAATTAATCACCCAATTGGTAGAAAAACTAGACTTTAAAAATGTACTGAGAATTGAAAATAATGACTTGAAAAATAATCTTGTACTCCTAGTTACCATAATGAAAATCATTTTCAAAGTTATAAAAGACATGCCAGCTAAACAAAGCCAATCTTTGCAAGCTTTTCTGCAGTTTGATTTACCAGTTGTTTGTGCCTCACAAAATAAACATCTGTATTAATTCTAGTTTGCGTATCAGTCGTATTTAAGTAGTCTTACATACCCTTGTGACATTAAGTATGTTACAAATTACGACTCCTGCATTCGTTACTGATAAAAGTTGTTGGGAAGTGAGTGCAAAGATCTTCTTGTAACTGTTTGCGGACTATTTCTGCCTCTCTCTGCTGGGGCATCCAGCCTCCTACTGACGGCCAAGAATGTTGTACAAGGATACCAGCAAACTCCTCTAAGTTCTGTGTTCATGGTGGTAGCTGTCGCATCCCCATCAAGTGGAGGAAATTACGCCTGCTTGGTTTAGTGTGGTAGAAGAAAATCACTTCCTGGTCTAACCAGAAGAATTTCTTCTAGTTAACAAGATAGTTTATTTCACATTAGCAATTGGTTACTTTGATATGATATTCAATGTGACAGAGACCTCAAAAAGGGAAGACTAGGTGTATGTCTCAGTCTAGATCCTAAACTGTTGCATCAACAAGTCCACAAAAATCACTGTCATCAAAGGGAAAGCACTCATGATACTCCCCAGTATTAATTCTTTCAGATCCACCTACATCATTTGCCCTCCCCACCCTCCAAGCTTTTTTCTCATTATTAATAATATACATTACATTTACGATTACCCCTTCTTCCCAGAGGTTTCACCATTCTTCCAGAACATGTTCTCTCCAGACTTGGGAGTTTGGCTGTTGGATGGGTGGAAGACTGATCATTTTAATTGGTTTCCTGAATGTCTGATATTCCTGTTCGAAGCAGCTCCTTAACGTCCGCTATTTAGCCTTTTCCACTTTTTGGATAAGACTGAGACTGAAACATGCTTGCTTACTAAAGAGTCAGAATTCTTAATTGTACAGTGTAGATTAGCTATTCTACTTTTTGGGCAACCACTATACTGGAGTGTTGCTTGTGTCATTACTTGAATCTCCATGCTCTGTCTCAGCACGTAGTTGCAGCTGAGAACAGCATTTTCTTAACTGTGGCCCACTATAGGAAAGAGAGAGTTATACTTGCCCAGATACTGAATTTGAAATCCAAGAGATGACTACTGACACAAACGTCAGTTTGACAAAAAGTCTGGAAGGTTTTGGATCGTATATTTCTAAGAATATGTTAGGTTCTGAATGTAAGCTTGCTCACTGAGCTGGAAGGTTCATTTTCAGACATTTCGTCACCATAGCTTCATTCAGAGGCTCACTGAAGAGGTTACCTAGCATGGTGCTAAAACGTCTGAAAACGAACCTTCCAACTCAGCGAGTAAACCTACATCCAGAACACCTCAACCTGAGCTACTAATCTTCTCAAAACTCACCAGCATGTTAGAATTCATACAAGAAAAAGAAAACTTATCACATTCACCTGTGTGAGAAGCTGATTGCTTTTCTGTCCCCTTCTGTACATTTTCTGAAGGTGACTTATTGTGAAAGAGATAACATTGAATTTTACTAGCTATGGTCTGGGCCTGTACATGGTTTGTTGCTCCATAGCGCTGTCAAGCATTTTAGTATCAGATGCCTACCCCAAATGAAATACTGATTTCTCATATCATCTGGGATTTTTTTACCTTAAGAATCGAATGGACTCTGCTCATCTGTTGTGATAAGGTTGAATTTAACATCTTAATATGCTTCTTCATTCTCCATCTGAATGGCATACTGTAGTATGAGGTCTCTCACACAGTTATCGACAATTCTTTCTCACACATATATTCTGACTTAAGGATGACTGTTGCAGACCATCGGCAGCGTGACATTTCTTCACTAACCTGTAAAGACCATAATTAATTCACAAATGGCTTCTCTTCATTATCTTAGAAATTATTTGTCCAAGATATCCAACTTCATGTTAATTTCAGAGATTGGCTAAATAAAGTCTTCCCAGCAATATTATCATAGATGCCAATGAGGCCAGGACATGTGACTGAAGTGTTATCGGGGGAACCGCTTTGGGACCAGAAATAATAGAAAGAATTCTAGTATTTTTAAAATAATTCTGGAAAAAGATAGGCTTTGTATAAAAATAAAAGCTCTTAACTGGAGGAAGGCAAATGTTGATGGTATGAGACAGGAACTTTCAAGGGTTGACTGGAGTAGACTGATCCATTGAGAATTTAGGAGGCATGTTTAGTAAGTTTTCAGATGGCACCAAAATTAATGGGAGAGTCAACCATGAAGAAGTTTTCTAAGATTTCAAAGGAATCTTGATCAATTGGGCAAAGGAGTAGCAGAGGGAGTTAATTTGGATAAATGCAAGGTATGAAGGCTTCTTCTGTGATGTTCTGAAAAATCTTCAGCTCTTCCCTACTGCTGACTATGCTGTCTTTTTAAATTCCTGTTATGGATGTGGGCGTCACTAACTGGCCAGTATATATTACCCATCCTTGGTTACCCTTGAGAAGGAGATGGTGAGCTACTTCCTTGAACCACTAAGGTCCCCCTGCTGTGGGTTGACCCAAAATGCCATTCAGGTGGGTATTCCAGGATTTTGACACAGGAACAGTGAAGGAATGACAACATATTTCCAAATCAGAATTGAGATAGATGAGCAGATGACTTGAAGATTCTGTGGATCCTACACTACTGCTCACCATGTATTATGAGCAAATAGGAGAGAAGGCAGCATTAGGTAATGTAACTTGACTAGGCTGAGGAGCTGGTTACACAAATTCAAATTCTACCATAGCAGCTGCTGGAATTTGAAATCAATTAATAAATCCAAAATTGAAAGCAAATCTCAAGTGCGTTTTGTTTCTGAATTACTTCGTGTGGCTTCACTATTTTCTCTCAGAATTTTAACATTGTGTCTTATTCCATATTTAAATTTAACATTGTGGCTTTTGTTCACAATGAAGCAGCTCAGGCAAATCAAAACCTCTCACATACATTTGCAAAGTTGCTGATGTACTCTTCTTCATCCCCCTGTCCATATACTTCATGTTCCAAATCTCACCTTTAGCTGTTTAGCAAGATTCACCCTCTAACTTTTCTAGAACAAATATCAAGTTCCAAGAATGCATTTAGCTGAGTGACACTACGAAGAAAATAATATGAATGCAACATCAGAAAATTAGAAATGCTACGGCCCTTCCTTTTTAAACAGAATTGTTCTAGGACTGAACCCTAACATCCCTAACTGACCCCCAAGTTATGCTGCTGATCTTATACCTGCTTCATCACCATAACCATCCCCAATCACCTCTTCTACGTAGGCTACTGAATGAATAACAATTCAAAGAGAGGGAGGTTGATAGACACAGTGAGAGCAGAAGGGTGGAGACTGAATATCTTCTTGCATTGCAGCCTAAGTACCAGTTCATTAAACATACTCTGTGAGGAAAGGTTGGGGAAAATATCTTTGTGGACCAGGAGAAAAGTCAAAATTCATCAAGGAAGAGCTGGGACATTTTGATGGCCAGCAACTTCTCTCAGCCAGCTTCTAAAAAAAAGTGCTGTACATTCAGCTAATATTAATAACACATTAAGACTACGCCCTACAGAGTCACCTAACTAGATCTGCAGAGTTACCTTGAGCACTGATAAAATGAAGTTCACAAACAGCATGGGAGATAGGAATTTCCAACTTGCTCTACTCCATAAATAATCTGAATATGAACCCTACTATAAATTTCAGCAGTATCCTGGAGATTCCTTTACAAATCCAGTATTACCAATCACACCAAAACATCTTACTCACATGTCAACACATAACATGTCATAACCTTTTCTATAACACAGAGATTTAACTGTAACACCCTCTTCAAAATCAAATTATTTTTGCTTCTTCCACTAGTGTATTTCTTCAACTGCTCTGAATGTCTGTATGGGTTCATTAAAAATTATTTGTTTTTGAAATGATGAACATGCAAAAGTATGCCATTACTTAGTTATGAAATGTAAATCCAAAAAAAAATTGATTGACTGGACCAGTCATAAGGGTGCAAGACACTTGAATCCAATTCTGTCATCCAGACTTCCATCACAAATCACAGAATTGCATCAGAACAGTCAATACTGCCAAAATGTACCTTCCTAATCCCAAGTGCTTAAGGTCCAGTGTACAACAGCCACCACTGATCTTGTCAAGATCTACTAAACCAGCACAAATGTTAGACTGAACCTAGAATCCTGTCTGTCTATATGGCTCATGGCCTTAACTCAGTTAGAAAACGTACAGTGTACACACTTTCGAAATTCGCCGTCAGAAATTGGGTTCGACAAAAAGATGTAATAATCGTCTCCAGGCGGATCCCAAATGAATTTGGCAAAAGTACATATTAAAACATTATGGACACAGGCACACTCTCAGTCAGCACCCTCTATCATTTGTTCGAAGGTAATGTCTCAAAAGAACATTTAGTGGCTGCACAGAATCTGGACTCAAGAATTGGGGGATGGAGGTCTCGTCAGAGGTGTGGGAGAATATTTGGGTGAACACAAGGCAGATTTCAATCTGCAATAGGACGCAGGCTATGCGACTGAAGGTACTCCACAGGGCTCATTTGGCACTAGAGCCGCTTGCGAAATTTAAGACCGGAGCATCCCCAACGTGCCCCAAATGTAAACCAGATGTAGGCATTCTTAGTTATTGTTTGTGGTCGTGCCACAGCTTCGTAGGTATTAGGGTGCCAACACGAATGTTTTGGAAGGGGTCTTGGTAACTGAGGTCAAGGTGGATCTGGTGACACTCTTCTTGGGGTTGCCGAATCTCCCCTCTTTGGACGCGCATAGGATGAAACTGTTTAATATTCTTTCATTCTGCGCGAGGAAGAACATTCCAATGAGCTGGGTGTTGGAGAATCCCCAAGGACTCTGGGGTGGCGCAGATTATATGGAGCACATCCCCCTGGACTTCCTTACGAGTACGGCACACCTGAAAATAGCACGGTTTTATAGAACTTGGCGGCCCTTTATGAATTATATAGACGCAGACTTGTTGGCTATATTGGTCAGGGCCTGTGTGTAATCCGGGTGGTCCGGGGGCCCCTGGGAGGAAGAATTCCAAACTAATATGGGTTTGTTTACTGAAGCTCCCAGTGTGGGGAGCTTTGGTGGGATTGCACTGAGTGTGGTAACTTGACTGAATGTAATTTAATTTACTTTGGTTCACAGGATGGGGAAAGAAACTGTGGGGAATGGGCACAATTGAAATGTGGAGCTTATTCATGGAACAGCTACAGCGTGTTCTTGGTAAGTATGTACCTGTCAGACAGGGAAGTGGTTGTCAAGTGAAAGAGCTATGGTTTCCTAAAGAAGTTGAACCTCTAGTTTAATTTAGGTTTTTTTGGTTATTTATTGAATTGTAGTTTTCGTAGGTTTTCTTTCCTCTCTTCTCAGTGGTTTGTGGAGTAGTAGTTTGTTTATTGTTATTGTCATTATATTATAGATTGTCATACTATTTTGTAGTGATTTTATAAAAAAAACTTAAAGCCTTTTTCTCAATAAAAATATTTTCAAAAAAAAATTGTGGAAACCACCAAATAGTTGTCAGTCAATTAAACCAACATTTTTATTCTTGCATGAGAGGAGAGCACTGTTAGCAAGGCTTATTGCCTATCCCCAATTAACCATGAAATGAGTGATATGCTAGACCATTTCAAAGGGCACTTAACAGTCAACTACATTGTTGTAGGTCTCAACAGGGTAGTTGTTATGGGGGACTTTAACTAAATATTGACCAGAAATACTATATTTTGAGAACTTTAGATAGGCCAGTTTTTGTTCAGTGTGTGCAGGATGGTTTCCTGACAGTACGTAGACAGGCCAACAAGGGAAGAGGCCACATTGGATTTGGTACTGGGTAATGAACCTGGCCAGGTGTTAGATTTGGAGGTAGGTAAGCACTTTGGCGATAGTGACCATAACTCTGTATGTTTACTTTAGCGATGGAAAGGGATAGGTATATATCGCAGGGCAAGAGTTATTGCTGGGGGAAAGGCAATGATGATGCAATTTGGCAAGATTTACGTTGCATAGCTTGGGCACAATTGAAATGTGGAGCTTATTCAAGGAACAGCTACAGCGTGTCCTTGATGAGTATGTACCCGGCAGGCAGGAAGTGGTCGAGTGAGAGAGCAGTGGTTAACTAAAGAAGTTGAATCTCTTGTCAAGAGAAAGGCGGTGGCTTATGTGAGGATGAAATGTGAAGGCTCAGTTAGGGCACTTGAGAATTACAAGGTAGTCAGGAAAGAACTAAAGAGAGAGTGAAGAATAACCAGGAGAGGGCATGACAAGTTGTTGGCAGATAGGTTCAAGGAAAACCCTAAAGCTTTCTTCAGGTACATCAGGAATAAAACAATGACTAGAGAAAGATTAGGGCCAATCAAGGACAGTACTGGAAATTTGTGCACGGAGTCAGAAGAGCTAGGGGGAATGCTAATTGAATATTTTACATCAGTATTTACATTGGAAAAAGAAAATGTTGTCGAGGAGAATACTGAGATACATGATACTAGACTAAACGGGAATATGTTTGCAAGGAGAAAGTGTTAACAATTCTGCAAAGTGTGAAAATAGACAAATCCCCCAGGTCGGATGGGTTTTATCCCAGGAATCTCTGGGAAGCCAAGGAGGTCATTGCAGAGCCTTTGGCTTTGATCTTTATGTCATCATTGTCTACAGGAACAGTGCCAGAAGATTGGAGGATAGCAAACACTGTCCCCTTGTTCAAGAAGGGGAGTAGAGTCAACCCTGATAATTTGAGACCAGTGAGCCTTACGTCCGTTGTGGATAAAAGTGTTGGAAAAGGCTGTAAGAAATAGGATTTATAATCATCTAGAAAGGATTGGTTGATTATGGATAGTCAACATGGTTTTGTGAAGGGTAGATTGTGCCTCACAAACCTTATTGAGTTCTTTGACAAGGTGGACGAGGGTAAAGCGGTTAATGTGGTGTATATGGATTTTAGTTAGGTGTTTGATAAAGTTCCCCATGGTAGGCTATTGCACAAGACACGGAGGCATAGGATTGAGGGTGATCTAGCAATTTAGATCAGAAATTGGCTGGCTAAAAGAAGACAGAGGGTGGTAGTGGAAATATTCACCCTTAAGTTCAGTTACTAGTGGTGTACTGCAAGGGTCTGGATGAGGGCATAGAAGGATAGGTTAGTAAATCTGCAACTGACACTAAGGTCGGTGAAGTTGTGGATAGTGCTGAAAGGTGTTGCAGGTTACAGAAGGATATAGATAAGCTGCAGAGTTGGACTGAGAAGTGGCAAATGGAGTTTAATGCAGAAAACTGTGGTGTGATTTACTTTGGAACGAGCAAGAGGAATAAAGAGTATCGGGTAATGGTAAGATTCTTGATAACGTAGATGAGCAGAGAGCTTGGTGTCCACGTGCATAAATCCCTGAAAGTTGCCACCCAGGTTGATACTGTTGTTAAGAAAGCATATGGTGTGTTAGCTTTCATTGGTAGAGGGACTGGGTTTCGGAGTCACGAGGTCATGCTGCAGCTGTACAAAATTCTTGTGTGGCTGCACTTGGCATATGTGTACAGTTCTGGTCATTGCTTTATAGGAAGGATGTGGAAGCTTTGGAAAGGATTCGGAGGAGATTTACTCAGATGTCACCTGGTATGGAGGGAAGGTTTTATGAGGAAAGGCTGAGGGAGTTGAGGCTGTTTTCATTTGAGACAAGGTTGAGAGGTGACGTAATTGAGATATAAGATAATCAGAGGGTTAGACAAGATGGACAGTGAGTGTCTTTTTCCTCGGATGGTGATGGCTAGCACAAGGAGACATAGCTTTAAATTGAGGGGTGATAGATATAGGTCGGACGTCAGAGGTAGCTTCTTTATTCGGAGAGAAGTTAGGGTGTGGACCACACTGCCTGCAACAGTAGTGGACTCACCAATTTTAATGGCATTGGATAAACATATGGATGAAAATGGTATAGTGTAGGATAGATAGACTTCAGATTGGTTCCACAGGTCAGCGCAACATCGAGGGCAGAAGGGCCTGTATTGCGCAGTAATGTTTATGTTCTAAGTCACGCATTAACCAGGCTAGAGAAAGAGGGTAGGTTTCCTAGATCACCATTGGATTATTCTTGATGTTTTATTTGATTTCAATTTGAACCATCTTTCTTAGTGGAATCAAACCCAAGGTCCACCACACAACAAGCCTGGATCTCGGGATTACTAATCCAGAGGTGAAACCTTTAGGGAACCACCTCCCCTGAGCAAGGTAATTTATTTGTGCAATATAATTTTTTTTAAACAGATTGCTGATCTACTGTGTGTGAAGCCAAACTGAATATGAAATCAAAAGACATTTATATTGCTCTGAATCTGGATGAAAACACTTCAAGTGTATAAAATTTTGTAACATAGCAGGGTTTGATATGCTGTAGAATTCAACTGTTTACACTGGTTAGGGAAGGTCCCTTGTGGTTGACAATGCCAAATGAACCAGAAAGTTGACCACAGTATTGTTAGCTGTATGACTGTTCACAGGAGCAGCTGATCACCAATTAAGAAGGTAGCAAGACTCAGTAATATAGCAGGAAATGAGGTTGAATATTTACATTAAGTAGCAATGGCTACAATAGATCTGTTCAGAAGTTCTGATCTCTCAGCTGTTGTTTCAAAGTTTAATAGATTTTTAAATTCAAAATTAAAATGCAAGGGCAGTTCTTGGGGGAAGACCATGGCACTTGATTCCATAATTATTTTCTTCTACTAATCAACAATGGAGCACATATTTCAGGAACACATGAGACTGTTGCAAAATTTCCCTCAACTCAATATTTTGAGAGGTTTTCTTTAAGTTTCAGAAATGCTTTGTTTTAGTTCTACACAATAAATTTTCTGTAACCAGCAACACATACATATCAGTGTGAAATTTAAAGGATGTGTACTCTTCATGTGCTGCTTGGTTTCATACAGTAATGGTAGAACAATTTAATGCACTTATTTGGGTGTCATAGCCATAATGTCACTGGACTAGCAATCCAGAGCCCTGGGACCATCAGTTTAACCCAGTATAGCCAATGGTGAAATTTGAAATCATAGAATCTGGAGTTAAAAATTGGTATAATTGCAAGCTTGTAAATATTGTCAATTATTGTAATAACCTTTTTTTTCACTAATATTGTTTCAGAAGGAAAACCTGCAGTTTGCACAAGCTCCAGCCTATGTATGACTCCAAACACAGCAACATGGTTAATTATCAAAAGGCACCAGAAATGACAATGGCACAAAGTCCTGTGAACATGCAAATTACAGCCAATATCTAGTGCAGGCCAAAATTGACTGCAAAACTCAAAGTCTCATGGCATCAGGTCAAATATGGGTCAGGAATCCCAGCTAATCACCAATGTTGAAAGCTAATCTGCAGTCCTGTCACAGTCATGAATGAGTGGACAATCAAACAACAGCTCACTAGAAAAAGAGATTCACAAATATCCACATGCTCAACATCAGTGCAAAAGAATGTGCTGAAATATTTTAAATTTGTCTTCAGCCAGAATAGCCGAATGGATCATCCATCTTGGCCGACTCAAAATCACAGATGCCAATGTTCAGCCATTTTGATTCACTCCACATGATAGCAAGGCTGAAAGACACCAGATACTGCCAACGTTATGTGCCCTGATAATACTGTGGGAACAGTAAAGATGCTTTCGAGGACTCGCCACCCCCTTGGCCACACTGTTCGAAGTTAAAAATCTCACACCAGGTTATAATCCAACAGGTTTATTTGGATGCTCTAGCTTTCGGAACACTGCTCCTTCATCACAAGTCTTCTCAAAACTTGCAAATAGGTAAGGGAAGTTTGCATTCTACAATTAATAGTAAGACCAACTGTACAGCTATAACTCTGACATATAACTTGTGGATAATGTTCAGAAACACACTGCCAATTACCATATCATCAGTCTATTCTCATCAGCAAAGTGATGGAAGGAGATGTCAACAGGACTATCAAGTGATATCTGCTTCACAACAATATGCTCAGTTTGGGTTCCGTCAAGCCCACTTAACTTCTGAGCTAAATACAGCCTCGGCCCAGACATGAACAAAAAGAGTTGAACTCAAATGAGGAAGTGAGAGCGATTTCCCTTGACTGTGGGCTGCATTTCAATGAGTTAAGTATCAAGGAGTTCAAGTAAAACTGGGAATTGGGGAAAAGCTCTTCACTGGTTGAAGTCAAACCTAGTACAAAGGAAGATGGATGTTGAAGGTCAATCACCTCTGCCACAGGAAATCACTGTTGGGAATTGCTCAAGGCAGTATCTGTGGCCCCAAATGGTTAGAGCTGCCAACTGTGACCTCTGCCACTTCCAAAGAGAAGTACAGCTGAAATATGGGAACACCACAGGCTAAATGCAAGCCAAGTTTGGGGAGGTAAGAGAGATAATTGAGACAAGAAGGGAGGTGCTTAATATTTCACTCTGCAGCAACAGGTTCTTCTCTTCCCCTTGTATTATTCATTCAATTTATAGGCACTGAAGGAGCTGATTGGGGAATAAATGTGACTAATTCTACATTCTACCCACTCATCTCAAGTTTGGACTGCATTATAAACTGAAGTTCAAGGTATGGCAGGGCCGCTCAGCCACGATGCACGCCCATCCCGATACCCAAATGGAAAGTTAGGAAGATTTTCTGCACAAGCTCATTGAAGTCACCTGAATCAGTCAACACCAGCAAAAACTTGGGTTCCAGATTTTGGAGCTCAAAAGATGGCTGAGTGATGTGATATATCTGCAAGGCACAGGACTTCATGGATAATACATTTAGGGAAGTGGCCACACCATGGGATAGAAGCATAAAAGCAGATGGATTAATTCATACTTGATGAAGTGTTTCTGCTCCAAATGTCAACTCTCCTGCTCCTCAGATGCTGCCTGACTGGCTGCTTTTTCAGCACCACATTCTTGACTCTCATACTCCAGTATCTGCAGTCCTCAATTTCTCCCAGATGGACTGCCAGCCCAAGAAAACCAGCAGCTAATTTAAGATACCTGAAATGAATTCACTCACTAATCTGCTTTCCATTCTGGATATCAGTGAGGTTGTAAGCTCCTCAGAACAGTGCAGCAACCCCCAGCTGCACAATTATAAGTAACTCAATTGTGTAGGAGGGAAAAAAGGAAAGGGAGGGAAGCTGAGTGGAAGAACCATTGCGATAGAGGATTCATTGAGGAACAGACTTGTTTCTGCAGTTGCAGATGACTCCAGGATGGGGGTGGGATGGGGAGTCAACAGCCAGAGGTCATTTTCCATGTTGGTACCAACAACATTGGCAGGAAGGGTGGGGGAGAAATGGTTGTACAGAAAAAAATGTAAGGTACTAGGTAGAAAACTAGCAAAAAGGACTCTATAAATAGTAATTTCAAGATTACTCCCAGTGCCTCGTGCAAGTACAGAAATACAATATGGCTAATTAATAAGTGGCTTGAAATATGGTGCAGGAGAAAAGCCTCCAGATTCCTGGGAGACTACACCGAGATGATTAATGGATATTTTTCAAGCTGGAAGAAGGTTTGCAGTGGAATTCCCCAGGGGGTTATATTTGGTACCTTTGCTTTTCCTGATGTATATTAATGATCCAGACCTCAGCACATGGAACAACTTCAAAGCTTGTGAACAGTCTAGCATTTGAATTACGGTAAACAGAGGAGGACAGAACTTCAAAAAGATGTTGACAATTTGGTGGACTGGACAGATAGGCAGGAGATGCTGAAAAGAGGGAGGTGATGCATTTTGGTAGAAATAACATGTTGAAACAATACAAACTAAATGGTATTACTCTAAAGGGTGTGCAAGAGCAGACAGATCTGGGTGTGTCTGTGTATAAGTCACTAAAGGTGGCAGGACAGGTAAAGAAAAAGGTGTTAATAAAGCATTTCCTCGGCTTTATTAAAAAGTGCACAAAATACAAGACCAAGGAGGATATGCTGAATTCATATAAGACACCTGCTGGATCTCCGCTAAAGAAGTGTGCACAGTTCTGGGATCCATACTTCAGAAAAGATATAGAATTAGACTATTCAGCCATCAGGTTTGCTCCACCATTCGATCATGGCTGATATATTTCTCAACCCCATTCCCCTGCCTCCTCCTATAATCAATAACCTATTTGTCTTTGTCTCACTCAATAACTTGACCTTCACAGCTTACTGTGGCAATGAGTTCCACAGATTAACCATGTGCTGACTGAAGAAATACCTCATCTCAGTTCTAAAGGATCATCATTTGTGCCCTACTCTCCCCTAGTAGTGGAAACATATTCTCTATGCCCATTCATGAATCCAATGGAGAGAGGGTGGAGTTTTCACAGGCAAGAAACCTCAGCTTTCTTCAGGCCTCTGATTACTGAAGATTCCTTTTCTTCTATCATTATCACAACCCATAGTCACACACTTGATCAGTCAGAGTTCTAGTCATAGAGTCAGACTCATACAGCATAGAAAAAGGCCCTTTAACCCACCATATCGGTGCCAACCAACAAACTACACTAAACCCATTTAACTATATCTGGTCCTTGGCATTTTAAGTGTAATCCATATACTTCTTAAACATTGAGAGAGTACCTGCCAACACTACCCCCAGGCAGCACAGTCCATTTTTCTACCACCCTCAGGGTGAAAATTTTCAGATTTTCTTTAAACCAATTACTCATCTGGTCTTGGACATGCCTGCCATGGGGAAGAGTTTCTCATGATCTACTGTTTATACCTCAATTTTGTATACCTTAATCAGAACTTTCAGCCTCCTCTGCTCCAAGGAATTCATACCTCGCAGACACAGTCTTTCCTCATAACTGAGACGTTTCAACTCATGCAAAATCCTGGTGAATTTCTTCTGCACCCTCTTCAGTGTAATCACATCCTTCCAATAGTGTGGCAACCAGAACTGCGCACAGTATTCAATCTGTGGCATAAACAATGTTTTATGAAGTTGTAAGAAGACTTCCTTGCTTTTATATTCGAAGCCCTGGCTAGTGAAGGTAAGCATCCTTATTGCCTTGTTCATCACTGTTTATGTGTACTGACACCTTCAGGAATCTATGGACCTGTACACCAGAAGTCTTTTTTGTTCCTCAGTACTCTCTAGGGACTTATCATTCATTGTGTATGCCTTTCACTTATTAGGCCTCCCAAAATGCATCACCGTGCACCTTGCGTGACCAACTTCTATCTGCCTTTGCTCTGCCTAATTTACCAGCTTATCAATATTAGACTGTGTCCTGAGACCATCCTCTTCACTATCAACAATACCAATTTTCATGTCACCTGTAAACATATTAATCATACCTTCTACATTCACATTCAACTTTAAATGTACAAAACAAACAATAAAGATCCCAACACCAATCACCACGGTACACCACTGGACACAGTTTCTGATGACAAAAACAACCCTCCGTCACCCATTGCCAATTTTGAATCCAGTTTGCCAACTTGCCTTGGATCCCATAGGCTCTTACCTTTTGGACCAGCTTTCCATGTGGGATCGTGTCAAAGGCCTTACTGAAGTCCTGTAAACCACATCAACTGCACTACCCTGACTGTCCCTGAACTATCCCTGCCTTTCCAAGTGTTGACTAGTATTGTCCTTTAGAATGTTTTCCAACAATTTCCCTACCACTGACATCAGGCTAACTGCTCTTGTAGTCATCAGGCCTATCTTGGTTGCCTTTTTAAACAGAGGAACCACAGTAGTTATCCTTCAGGCATCTGGCAATTCATCTGTCACAGCGAAGTTCTAAAGATCTTCAACAGAGCCCCAACAATCTCCTCCCTTGTCTCTCATAGCAGTCTGGGATACATTTCATAATGTCCTGGGATTTATGCAACTGGATGCCCGCTTAAACATCAAATAACTCCTCATTAAGCTTAATACGTTCCAGAATATCACTATCCCAGCTACAATAACCTTCTCCTTTGTGAATATAGATGCAAAGTACTCATTTAAGATCTCGTCCACACACCACTGACTCCACGCAAAGGTTGCCCCTTTGATCTCTAATAGGTCCCACTCTTTCTCTAGTAATCCTCTTACTCCTAACATAATGATAAAAACCCTTGAGGTTTCCTGGATTCCATCTGCCAAAAAGATCATGGTCCCTCTCAGCACTCCTAATTTCCTTTTTAAAGCAACCCCCTACATTCTATAATTTAGAAGGGCATCCCTTGTTTTTAATATGCTGCCTTCATTTTCTCAATCCACCTGTTGGACTATAACCTGGTGTCGTGTGACTTCTGACTTTGTCCACCCCAGTCCAACACCGGCACCTTCACAACTTTCATCATTATAAAACTCTCAATATCCCTTAAATTCATGTTTGCATGAACTTACTACCATTGCCCTTCACTCTTAGAGGAACATGCTGGCTCTGAACTCTCTCAATACAACTTTTAAAAGACTCCCATTTTCCAACTTGTAGATTTACCTACAAGTTGCTGCACCCAGATTGTTTGCCAGATTCTGCCTAATGATATTGAAATCGGTCTTCCACCAGTTTAGACACAACATCTGCATTATCTTTATCCCTTCCCATAAGGATTTTGAAATTCAGAGCTGTCAGTTAAGTTGATCAGTTTGTTTTTAAACAAGTTTAAAAACTGCAATTTTCTGAGTAATTGTGACTAAATACTAAGTGGAATCTATATCCTGTACCACCATCAAGAGCAAGCTACTTCCATGCACTGCTGTAAATATTGCACATTGCATCCATTGAACCAAATTAACTAATAAGCTAGTTTCAACAAGGGACAGCACTCAAAATTAAAAGTATATTGTTCCTTCTGTAAATGAATGCCAAAACAATTTAAAAGTTGTTTTTTCAAACAGAAATTAAGGTTGTTTCATCAAATTCTTTCAGGACAATCTAAAGCAGAAGTTGAGAACAAGGATAGCAATAGTAATTTCTATCAGGAGTGACTATGTATCTAATTTCTGGGCCAAAGAGATGCAAACTGATTTTAGGCCTCCAACAAGGGATCACAAGAGCACTAACTATTAAACTGAACACAATTACTCAAATAGTTGCATTAAGAGAGTACTGCAAATAATAAACATAACATGCCGATTAGAAATTGCTCAGGTGAATATTTAGTGATATACACACTATCAATTTAAACAGATTACCTGAACTTTCAGGAGATAATTTACTGAATCTACAGTCAAAGACCATGCCATAGCAAATACCACGAGTATACACAAGACTTTATTCCATTGCACATATTAAAATAGCCTCAAAAATGCTCCAAGGACTGATACTTCACAAATTAAGAAATTGGTGTATAAAACCTGAACAGAATTTATTACTCTCCAATAAGTCTGTCCTGCAACATTAAATGCAAGAAACACTGGGATTTTCAGAGTGACACTTCATCACAAATGCTTTGCCATATCAACAAGTCATAACCATCTGAAAGCTGTTATATTAAAATTATCAATTGTTAATAAAAAGAATAAACAAACATAAATATCCAATTATAAATATAAATAAAACACCATCATACACAAACACTACAATTACTTTGAGGACTGCTAAACTAATTGCGACAATGAATACCAAATCTTTGTAATTAAATCATTATCAGGATTTTCAATATGATAAATACTTAACTAATAATTAATTTAAAAAGTGAGATTTGCAGTACTTGCAGTGATCAAATCACTTACTAGCTTCACAGTGTAAATAAAATCCAACATTTGGCAGACAATTTTCAATCACTGCAAAGCACACAAAATAATCAGTTGCTTGCATGTCTGGAGAGCCAGGTTTGACATCTACTTCAGGAAGCTGAACCTATAGAGCAGAGTTTAGAGGACAGCTTCCCAAACACTTATCTGGTGTAATACTCTTGCCTTGATGTGGGGGAGGGGTGTTTTTCCAGCTCTTGTCCAGGAGCAATGGGGTGGGGAGAACAGAAATTGAGCATGTGGGGAATTGATGAAAAGGTAAGCTTGCTATAAAACAAAACCCAAAAAAACCTTTTTTTGCAACAACTATTGTATCTCAGAACAGAAAATTAGACCATGCCCGCAACGATATAAAATATAATGATTCAAAAGAGCTTTCCACTTCTCAGATACAAGTTTGAGTCCCAGTGCTACATCTGAGGTCATAACTCCATGATCTCTACAAGAGAAGCATTGTTTAGATATTAAAATAGTAACATAATTTTGAAATATTAACACATCTAATATTTCTGAGACGTATTTACCCTTTGGCTGCCTAACAGCTCTACAAATGAACTAGTGTCTCCAGAAAATACTCTGAATTACTTAGGAGTTTCACAATTGTCCTTCAACTCCTGAATTAAAGAATAGAACATCAACACATGAAGTTCTTAACTTTCTAGAAATGCAGGCATTATTATCAGAGTCGACTTGGCCATGATGCATCTCAGCCTCATTTCCACTAACATCATTAATAATCCCTTGGATGACAAGCAAAAATCCACCAACGGAACTCATGAAGTCAATGTCTTCAAAAGAGATATTTCTGAAAAACCCACTAATTTTCTATTTAAAAAGAACTATTGCTACTCTAACTTAATTACACAGCAATCTAAAACTTTCATTCCCCAGGCAAAATTGGTGGCGTTCCTCATTTTTCGACAAGGAGAGTTGAATAACTTCAGCGCATCAACTTGAAAGTTAGTACAACATGCTGCTGAACAAAGCATATACTCTGGAAATTATAAACTGTTGGGATTTCTATTATGTACTTTAAGATTTAGTTCATAAAATAACTTTGCTGATTGAGAGAAGAGGTCATGGGAGTCTGCATAAGTTAATGACAATGGTTAAGCGCAAAAGAGGAAAACAAACTGTACTCTAAAGAAATGTGAACTCCTGACAAGTTGATTACTGCCATGGATCAAACTATACTTGTAAAGGTGCTTCAACATATAATTTATTTGTGCATCACACACTCCCCACCCAAGTATGAAATAAAAATGCATTTATAGCACACTTTTCATGTCATCAGAATGTCCCAAAACACTCCACAACCAAAGAAGTGTTTTTAAAATGTAGTCGCTATTATAAGGAAGAATGTCAGCAGTCAATTTGCATAAAGTTCCCCGTAAAAATAAACATTACCCAATGAGAAAAATGTTTGTGCTCTTCTGAAAAATAGTCCCATGCAAGGGCAAATGAGGCATTGGTTTAATGTTTCATTCAAAGGACAACAATTTGCAGCACTACACTGGAGCGTCAGCCTAAATTTTGCACACAAATCTCTGGAGTAGAACAACAAATTTGTAGAATCATTTTGCCTCTCTTTCTCCACCTTTCTTCAGAAATTTCTAAGTATTTTGCATGAAATCATACAAATTACTGCAAATCACATATGTAGTTCCATGTCCCTGTATCTACATTACTACCTCACTATAATTATTAAAGGATCTCAAGTATGCAATTATAAGCAACATTTCAATCTTCATTCATAAACCATCAGTCGATCTGCCATCTTTTCACAAACTGAATTGAATCTTGATTTTGCATGTTTTTGTCAGAAACAGCAACTGTATAAAACAGCATTCTCTCCTGCACAAACAGCACTGCACGGTCAACTAACAGTGACATGTGTGAAGTTCTCAATATGCGAAAGCTCTGTTATATCTCCTACCAACAATAATGAAACATTTGTGAAAATTCTGAATAATCCTAAATTGAGTAAATTCAACAATGAAACTGTGAACATAGGAACCAATTTTCAGTAAAGTAGTTATTGTCTGTTTTGGTTCAAGATAACAGTATCACTTGCAAGTGCAAGAACAACCTCAATTATCCAAACAAGACAGACGGGGAGTATTTTGTTTGGATAACTGATTGCTCAGATAACAAATCTGACCTTAAACAAAGGAAGCATTTACCGGACTTAATCTCGTTCAGATACTCTGAAATTCGGATAATTGATGTTCAGATAAGAGGTTGTTCTGTATTTGTTGATTTGAAAATCAAGTTACATTTGATGACTGGCAGGTGACCTTTACTTTTGTCTTTACTGATTTCAATATGAACATTAAAAATAAATAGATTGTACACTAAATTTACCATTATGTGGGAGGCAAAAGAAACATTCAGCTGTAAAAGCATTTCCAAAGATTAAAAACAAAACAAAAATCAATGTTTTTAATTTGCACTTTTAAACAGAAAAATTTATGATTTAAGCTACAAAGTCAGAGCCATTATGGCACAGGAGGCGGCCGTATGGGTGAGTCTGTGACACGATTGAAACTCAGCTGGAGTAAGACTACTAAGTGTCTTAGAGAAGTGCAAAAATTAATACATTGGCACAAATTAAACAATGCAAAGAGCAGTAATCAAGTGGCTACTCTTTCAAACATTACACAGAGCTTAATATTTTAATTAAATCTACACCAAAATGTAGACTCTAGCTATCATTATCCTTACCATTTAATTCCAGTTGTAAAATCTCTTCAAATCACATTCCACCAGAGATCAGAAGTCTAAGTGAAAAAATGACTTCCATATTTGGGGGGGGGGGGGGGGGGGGGGGGGGGGGGATCTTATAATTCTCACAATACTCCTATTTTCAAACATGCTGAACAAAGCTAGAGTAAAAAGTGAGGTCTGCAGATGCTGGAGATCAGAGCTGAAAATGTGTTGCTGGTTAAAGCGCAGCAGGTCAGGCAGCATCCAACAGGAAATTCGACGTTTCGGGCAAAAGCCCTCCATCAGGAATCCTGGTCTAGGAGACTATTTGAAAGGTGATAATTTAATTATTGGGTCTATTTGCAAGGCAAAAATGGCTTTTAATTTTACTTTCAAATTTGTTCTTTTTTGAATGTCTGAATGAAGACTTAGAATGAACATATCTAACAGACATTGCAGAAACAGCCCCACTGTATTTGAAGATTTACAGATAGGGAAGGTATATATATTTACACACACACACACACACACACACACACACAGTTCAACTGTGAGCAATGAGAGCAATGCAATAAGCTCTCAATAACATGGTTCACATTTCAATCAGGAGTTACACGCAAGCAACCCTTCTTATACTGACGTAAAGATCAATTTTCATATAAACACATTAAACAGACAGGTTTACATACTCTGAAAGCTACAGTGCTTACCAGCAGACTAAAATGAGACAAATAATGCCTTGAGCTGCAATAACCCCACAACCAAGACTAAAACTTTCACAGCACAAACTTTTATAAACAACTACATAAAAAGGGGTAGGTGCATTAGCCAAGGTAAATCAGTAGCTTTTACATTACAAATCAGTGTTATATTTGAACTTTATCTCACACTGATAACTACCTGCCTCAATGTAAAACAAACATTCATCCCTGATATGCACTAGAGACAAACAAACAATGAAATCACACACTCTTAGCCCTTAAATTTCTTTTTTAATCATAGTGAATGGAAAGTAAATTACCAGGAGAAGGAGCATCAAACTTGTGCTGTGAAGGCCTGAAAATGTAAACTTCAAAAAGGTAATGCAGTGCAGACTCTGTCTCAGAGCCAGTCCATAGATTAAGTGCTTGGGTTTTGAGGAGAAAAGTTGCTTTTGTATTCATTATCTTTCCTTCCTGTACAGCCTCTCTTTATTCCAATGCAGGAAACAAACCAAGTATGGAGATTTGAACTAAAAACAAAGTGCAAGAGAAACCCGGCTGGTCTGACAGCATTAGTGGAGACAGAAACTTTTTGAGTCAGT
This sequence comes from Hemiscyllium ocellatum, assembly GCF_020745735.1. NCBI lineage: Eukaryota > Metazoa > Chordata > Chondrichthyes > Orectolobiformes > Hemiscylliidae > Hemiscyllium > Hemiscyllium ocellatum. The sequence continues at coordinate 68,900,838 of NC_083406.1, read as the reverse complement.
ATGATTCATCTTTAGAAGTGGAATTCCAAAGAAGAGTCCAACTGGATTTGAAATGTTAACACAACTTCTCTCTCCACAGATGTTGCCAGTCCCAAATTACACCAACACTTTGTTTCTCGTTATTCCTCTTGCCTTCACATCAACCTAACATCTTTCATTCTGTACGGGAAATTTCAAAGTGAGCCACACTCTAATAATTAAAAAGCTGTTAGAAAGTGGGCACTCTCTCAGCAAACCAGAAGCTGGCAATATTAAGTAATATTCTTTACATGTTTCAAAATACAAAATGAAGTGTATGTAATAAAATTAATAGCCATCTTTCCAAAAGGGAAGTAATTCAATTGATCTTAGCTACAATTGCATTATGTGAAACTAGAGGCAAGTTGCATTTAAAGAAACTAAAAATACAAGAAACTAGCTTCTTCATTTCAAATCAATTTCTCTGCAACAAGTCTCATCAGTAAAGAGTGCCAGTTGATAAAACTGTTCTGAACGTACATATTGTATGCATAATTCTCATTTACAAATTACAGTACAGTTTTGTCTACTGTTCATATGTCTCAGAACTGATGAAGCCAATGGACCGCCTCAAACTGGAAGTTTAAGTTCTGTATCTAAAATGGATTTATGCAATCAACATTTCCCTTTGGAAGATACCCACCTTCATATAAACTCTGAGACATGACCAATTCCTCAAACCCTATGGAACCTCTTCATAATGAAGATTTAATACAATTACAGTTCAACAATGAAAACTTCAAGACTGATGAAGCAGGATGTACGAGTTTGCAGGTCTTTCAAATTATTCTAACAAATAGAGCAACTAGCCTTTAAGAAAGCAACAGGATGGTGTTTTCCCAGTGATGTGGCACATCAATTGAAAAAACATGGTGAGATCAGAAAAATGAAATTCTCAACATTGACAAAAACTTTCCTCTCAATGATTGAGTGGAAAAGCAAGAATCTGGCTAGTGAGCAGTGAGAGGCAATTTGCAGGCATTGATATTTCATTGTTACCGATTCTCACCTCATTTACATGCAGCATACTCTCCACCCACACGGCAGACCGAATCTAGGACTGTGCCAATTCCCAACATCATCAGAACTGGTACTTAGCTGCTTCAGGTCGCTATTTGTTCTTCCAGGCCTCCATCTTGGTCAGCAACACCTGACGGCTCAAGTTATGCTCCACAGGTAGTGGCAGTCAGCACCTCCACCTCATTCAGAGAAGTTGGCATTAGACAAGCACCACCAAATCATGGAGACATTTGCCAGCTCAGAGGACTTCGTTGTTGCACCTTAGCGTTGCTGACATCTTTCATTGTGGTGCTACTGCTTTGCATAAAGGAAGGTCCATTCAACTCATGTATTAGAGCAGGGTGTAGCTCAGGGCTCCTTGTGTAGATCCTTAGCACTTGCTCACTTTGTGCCTCCTTGGATGCTCACAGGATCCCTGTCTTGCCTTTTGCACTTTGCCAGCTCTTTCAGAATTTACAGGCTCAATACTTCTGCTGTCTTGTGTTTGAGCATGGACACAAAGCCAACACCATGTAATGCTCATCAGCAGAAACCAGTCAAGAGGACGGACATGTTGCTGTATGACAGTGTTATATCAATATCACATGTGCAACATGTGCCAGCAGCTTATGTAGTGAGCACACAGCATGTGCTTGAGCCAAACAGCCATGACCTGAATGCTTAGAATAATCAGCCTTGGTCAAGTCCAGGGTGAACTGTCAGAGGGTCCCACCAGTGTCAACCAAGGGCAATACTTATCTCATGGTCATTGTCAGTAGGCCGCATGGGGCGATCAGGGGTTTCATATCATTATGGACTGCAGTGTGGACCATAATCAGTCAGGTTCTGTACGACAGAGTCAGGAGACTGGCTGCAAGTCAGTTGCACTGAGATCAGGCTGGGTCACTCATCAGTCAGGGATCTGGTCACTCAGTCAAGCCTCTCATTTCAAATTGTCAGAGGAGTGCCCACAGTCAGAGTCCTGGGCAGCCTATTCACTGAAAGTCAAGTCACCATGTGGAAGGAAAGCGGAAGAAGTCAATTGTGGGGGTTGGAGGCAGCAAGCTGGGCTACAGAGGTGACAATAATTGTGATGGGGCAACTAACAGGAGGGTGGAGATGACAGTGCATTGCAGGACATGGATTACTGCAGGAGGGGGTCATCAACTGTTACAACTGGAGGTCTCTGTCAAAATCCTCCAGGTCCTACTATATTGTTGACTATGCTAAACAGTCATAAGCACATGATGCAAACATTGACTGCACAGTTTATTAAAAGGCCTGTTTTGTTTCGTGTATTCTCCACTCACGTTAACCGGAACTTATGACCCAATGGATCCTGCCATTGCAGGAGTTATCACAATGGCTGTGATGCAACGAAGGTACTGAAAGCCTAAGAGTAAACCTGCCAGCAAGCCCAGAAACACAGCAATCTCCGGTAGCTGCTGAACAGCCTCCACTTGAAGGTGCAACTGAAGGTACCCTCAACTTGCAGAGGTGGTACAAGAGATCTAGAAACTATCTTCAATGATATTGACTCCAAATGAGCAAGGTGAATATCTGCTGCAGACTTTGGAAATCCCAGGATACAACACAGAAATGTCAACTACCTGCCATCTTGTCCTGGTCTGTCAAGGTGACACGTGCTGATTTTTTATGCCATAAGCTACTTCCTAAAATTCACTAAGAATTCAGTGAGGGATCTCTCACTCCTCAGCCAATAAATGTATCAAGGCTGTTACTAACACAGTTTGTGACAGATCACACCATTTCATCTCACTTCCTAAGGACAAGGTCAGTTCTACAGTCTGGGCAGTAAATCGTGTCAAGATAGATGGTTTCCCCTAGGTGAAAGTACTGAAGTGAACAGTACAATGTTAAAACTGCAGAAATGGACAGTACTTCATTCCTAATTAGCAATGGTGCAAGGATAAAGCACCAATAGTTACAACACTGATAGTTCCCTGAAGACTTAGATCACTCATCAACAATAATTCTGGCACCATACCATTTTATTGTTTGCTGATTACAAGATCACAACTGTTCCCTAATGTATAATCTTCAAGAGTTTTTAATATCACATGGAAAAGTTTTTGTTATCAAGAGAGATTTGATTGTACAGGCTAGCATTGTTTTCCTTGATGCAGAAAAAAAACTGAGAGGGGACATTATTAAGATGTGCAAACTTGAGTGGCAGAAACAGGGTTGACATTGTGTATCTATTTTCACAAAAGGTGATGAAACGGACAGTATAGTATAGAGAACTCTAAAATATTAGATAGGATAAAAATGATCAGGGTGAAATATTTTAGGGCTTAGTATTCTTGGAAATGTTTAAAATCAACAAGACAAAATGAACCTAGTACTAGAGCATGGATTTGCTAAGTAAGAGAAAGCTATGTATGAATGATTTGACTAAACATCTAAAAAAGAGGCATTGAGGGTAGATGGTTGCATTTTCAATATAGTCTATATGAATTTAGCAAGGCCTTTGATATGATTCCACATGGTAGACCATCAGATTAATAAAAACTAATTGGGTCCAAGGAAAATGGCTAGTAAGATCTAAAATTGGCTTTACAGCAGAAAATGAAGTTTGTTTCAGCACTGGACCCTTTGCTTATTATGGTAACATTTCTGTAATTTAAACTTAAATGTAGGGGGTTTGATTAAGAGGAACAAATCTGGAGACTGCAGAAAGATACCAATGTTGAGAGTGTAGTGCTGGAAAAGCACAGCAGGTCAGGAAGCATCTGAGGAGCAGGAGAATTGACATTTTGGGCATAAGCCCTTCATCAGGAAAACATCTGATCTCAGCATCTGCAGTCCTCACTTTCTCCTAAGAAGATATCAATGGCCTGGTCAAGACACAGGAACGCAACAATAAAATTAATCTGGAGGTGTGAACATATATTTGGAAGGGCAAATAAATTAAGTCATTGAATAATTACTTGAATAATTGAATAATTAACAATTAATTCAACTGTTTTCTTCAAAACAGAAGAATGAGGAAAAACCTAAATGAAATTGATGTAATTATGAGCAACCTAGATAGTGAACATAGAACTCACTAACCATGAAACATCATTTTAAAAGAATTTAGAGAAGGAGTAAAGTTGAATTGAAGAATAATATTTTCACCCAGAATATGGTTGAGGACTAGAACACTGTGAGAAGACATTAGAAGCAAAAAAACATGCAGATACATACTAGAGGTGTCATAACTTAAACACCCAAGATGGAAGGTAGGAAAAAAAACTGGATAGCTTTTTCAATGAGCACAGAACAATGGGCTGAATCCCCACTTCTGAGCTGTAAATTTTTCTATGTTTGCATAAACCAACCACGCTATTTAGGCTGTTAATCATTAAACTTGTATCAAACCAAGAAACAATGTCCCATGGCAGACTGAAGTAGAGTCCATCTGGATCCAGACTGAAGACTAATATAGCCCGAGGGTCAACCTTGTACAATAACGACTGCATTTGGATTGAAGTGAAACCAGATGCCCATATGCTGAGAGAGAGAAAAAAAATCACAGCAAGAGAGCTCCAGACTCATTTAACAGCTCCAGAGTTTTAAACAATTTTCAAGAGATATTAAGTTAAAATATAAATCTCCAAGTAACACTGCCAAATGATGTCCTCAGCTCCTCCAGCTCCAGCAGACACTGGCAAAACAATACTACTCTTCCAGCATTGCCATGCCAAAAATATTGGCATGGCATAAGTGCTAGAAGATGTAGCAGAATGACAGCAAAATACCAGTTTCTTCCAAACCAGGAGTAAAAAAAAAGTTTAAAAATTGGAACATGATAATAATATTAAAAATGTAAAATATATTTCATGTAATATGCCAAACTACATCCAAGATCATGGAGTCATACAACATGGAACTATCCATGCTGAATATAATCCCAAACTAATCTCGTCCCACTCATCTACTCCTGGCCCATATTTCTTCAAACCTTTCTTATATTTATCCAAGTGTCTTTTAAACATTGTAACTGTGACCGTATTGATCACTTCCTCAGGAAGTTAACTTCCACATGTAAACCACCCTCTGTGTAAATGATTTGCCCTTCATGTTTTTTTTTAATCTCTCTCCTCCCACCTTAAAAATATGCTCTCAGTCTTAAAATCCGAGGGAAAAGAGATTTACAATTAACCTTATGTATACCCCTCATGATTCTATAAAACCTTTATATGGTCATCTCTCAACCTCTTATGCTCCAGTGCACTTGATATATTTGGAGTATTCCCAACGATGTAATCCTTTGAAAAATTATAGTAATGATCTCCAAATACAAATTCCATTATGGCTCATGCTATAAAAATCCATGTCATTCACAAATACCCCTCAGGGTGGAAAACTTGTCATGTAAAAAGAATCTGATCTGACACTGACTTTGGTCTTATACTACATTCTTCATCCACCAGTCTTCCAAATAGCCTAATAAAAGTGAAATTCTGCAGTAAGCAACTTACTAAAGCATTTCCACCATCTCCAAGTACAAGTTGGACTATGTTAAAATATTCCAGATTATTGAGCTTTTTGAGTAGTCTAATGATCCAGGATGAGGCATCACCAAGTTAAACATGCATGCACTCTCAATGCATTGTATCTACAACTGTTTTAAAGGATACATTACAGCAAGGCTCTTTTGTCAGTCCCTTTATTCATCTTGTGTTTGGAAGGTAGTAGAAGCATCAAAAAACACCATCTGCAAGTTCTTTCCAAGTCACATACCATTCTGACTTTGAATTAACAAAGCACCATAATCACTAGGCTAAAACTCTAGAACCCATCCTTAACAGCTCTGTGGCCATATCTAGATCACATCGATTGCATTGTTTCAAGGGGATAGCTCAGTAACACTTTCAAGGATGGTTAATACATTGTGTTTTCACCAGGCAAACCTATACTGTATTCAATCGTCAACCAGTAAATACTTTAGCCTCAAATCAAGCAAAGATTTGGGCAATCATAGCTCATTAAACCCTATTCAGCACAGTTACTGATACTGGATCAGGAAAGCACAAAATAGTCAAGCAAGAAACATAGTTGTAATCTTGAAATCATATTGGTCAACCAACAACCAAGACTTCATCACCATCATTGGAATTGGCCTGTTCCAAAAATAGTAAGATCAGATTGCTTCATTTATTTTACATGTCAACTTATGGGTTTCTGGCACAAGTATAGGAAACACTGAAAATAAATACTAAACATGCTATGGAAAATGTTTATTTGTGCTACTCACTTAGCTGGACAGCCTGATCCTAAAATTGTACAGCTAACAAACCAGCAGAAAATGGCAGCTAAAGGGTTTAACCATTATTGTTCAATAATTTCCTTTAGCAGTGCCTTTAGAATTTCAAAATAATTTGTGAGTTGCTCTAATTACTTTCGTTATCAACTGACTTGCTTACTCGTCCTCAAACTATAAACAGGTAATTCACCCAATTTGTTTGCATGAAATTAGATAGTATGCCAGCGCTCACTATCTGGTCTCACAACAATGCCCAATCATGCCTTTGTCACAAATCTGCACCCACATACTTCCAGCTGAGAGTCTTCATACTAGGAGCAGGAACACTACGTTACCAGTAGCAATGAACTGCAGCATTCTTGCTATTGCTCAATCTGAACAAAGCTTTTTTACCATGAGCCAGAAATCAAACCAGGAAACCTCTTGCTTTTTATGATTCAGACACAGGCATTATCTTTAAGCCATTGGGTACATACTCAGCTACTTAACCATTATTGAAATTTATCTACTTGCCTTATAATTTTCCAAAATAATGGAGCACTGTGCCATTAGATTTGATTCCACTTAACTTGACAATGGGCTAACCTTTTACCTAAATTGGAAAACAATCTATCAATTTGCAGTCCATGATTTCCAAGTATTTAACAATACAGACCTGTATTCATATACATTTTCACAAGGAGTTGTGCTGGATAAACATACATTGGTGAATAACTTGTGTTACATTGATAAACATTAACTTTGCCATGATGACAATGAGGAATACATTACTGTCTAGCAGGAACAGATTGTAAGCACCAACATCAGCTCCACTGCTGGATTCCTGCCATCACTGGTTCCAGCATTCAAGTCCAATGATCTAATGTCAACAGAATTATTAATCCCCATCAAATGCCCTCCAACATATATTTTTTAAATGGAAAAGTGATACCATCCCCTGTGATCTGAAACAACTGCCAGTAAATCACTCTACCCACACAGTAAGTGTTAAATAGCATTTTGTGGGTAAACACATTAAGGTAAAAACATGAAATGTCTCAGAGGTGCAAATTTACCAAAACCTGAAAACAACATACTGATAACTAGCAAAAATGTTTTACTAGCTGACATTTTAAAAATTCATTATAAATTAGTAATATTCTCATGTGCTTAAGACTATTGAGATTAACAGTACCCTAAGTAAATATACATTAGATACATATTGGACAATTGTTATGTAATAAGTGGTGAGAAGAATGGCATGATGTCTTAAACGTTCTTCTTTAAAACAGAGAATTCCTAATATATGCTGCATTCACAGTAGAGTTCAGAGTGTGGTGTTGGCAAAGCACAGCAAGTCAGGCAGCATCCAAGGAGCAGGAAAATCGACGTTTCGGCATAAGCCCTTCATCAGGAATGAGGCTTGCGGGCTAGGGGCTGAGAAATAAATAAGAGGGGTGGGGGGCTAACTTCCCCACAACCCCACACCCCTCCTATTTATCTCAGTACCCCAGGCCCGCAAGCCTCATTCCTGATGAAGGGCTTATGCCCAAAACATCGATTCTTCTGCTCCTCGATGCTGCTCTGTTTTTCCAGAAACACACTCTCGACTCTGATCTCCAGTATCTGCAGTACTCACTTTTGCCGCATTCACAGTAAATTCAATTTAATATTATCAAATTGGTTGATCTCTTCCTTCCCAGAGATAACCTACAAAGGCCAAATGAAACCCTAAATTGGGATGATAAAAGATAACAAATGAGGAGGCAGAGGTGTCTCGAATCTGCACCATCTACCAATAAACTGATCTGAATGGGCCTTAACTCACCTCTCCTGCCCACCCTGAAAACTCTCAACTGCACTGCAGATTAAAAATTTGTCAGATTCAACCACAAATACATTCAATAACCCAAACTTCACTGATTTCTGTAGGAAAAAGAATTCTAAAGTATAAATGACCCTTAAAAAAATTCTCCACATTTGTGTCTTAAATGGAAGACTTATTTTTTAAAATGGTGGTTCTTCATTCTCGAACTACATTCCCAGTATCAACCCTGTCAAGCCATCTCAGAATCGTGTATTCCAATAAAATCACTTCTTAATCTTCTAAATTCAAATGCATATAGGGTCAACTTGCTCAGACTCTTCTCACAAGCCAAATCTTCATTCCAGGAATTAGCACAGTGTATCTGTGAACCAGTTCCAGAGCAAATCTCTCTCAAGTCAGAAGGCTAAAACTATACTCAGTGTTATCTCCCCAATGCCCCTGTGTGGTTGTAGCAAGATCTCCCTATGATAAAAGGTCGACATTCCATTTAACATTAACAAGTTACTGAATGCAAACTCTATGATACATGTACAAAGTCACCAAGTCCCCTATACTGCAACATTGTGTAGTGTCTTCCAATCAAGTAATATCCTGTCTTTCTATTCTTATTGCCAAAGTGGGTAACCATACATTTTTCCACATTCTACTTCTCTGCCAGCTTTTTGCCCATTCATTGAACCAACCTATGTTCCTTTCCAGACTCATTTCATCCTCCTCGGAACTTCTTATCTATTTTTCCATTGTCAAAAAATATGGATACGTACACAAGTCCCTTCAACTAATTATTAGTGTAGATAATACAAAAAAAGTACCCAGCACTGAAATCTGTGGCACTCCACCAACGAGTCTGCCAGCCTGAAAATGGTTGATTTATCCTGTTTCCTACTATTTAGCTAATCCTCCAGTCATGCTAATGTACTACACCCAAGACCATGAGTTCTTATATTGCATAAGGTATCTTTTTCAATGCCTTTTGCATATCCAACACACTAACTACTGGTATTCCTTTATTCTCCCTATATGGTGCATCCTCAAAAGAACTAGCAAATCTGTTAGACACAGCTCCCATTTCACATCCTATTCAATGGAAATCCCAAAATACTTAATGTCCCCAGATGTGCCAATGCGCCAAATACCTTGGCGTGAAGCAGGGTAAAAAATAATTCAAACCTCTGGCACTTTACTCTACATGTTTGTGTTAACAGTTTGTGGTTTCTCATTCCTTAAAATAAGGGTTTCCTTTGCTATAAAATCAGTCAAGTAAAAAAAATACAACTCATAATAGCATGGCAGACAATGAAAAATCCAATTTATAGTCATTTCTAAAAAAAGGTAATCGCTACAATGACTTTGCCCACACAGGGTAACCACTAAGTTCGACTGATCATCTTTCAGTTCTCAATATAGTCTAACAGGTTAATATCTGAAATTGCAATCTGTGCTGGAGGGATATGAAAATATGATGCAGAAATATGATGAGAATTGTTGCTCATGGATGGTAAACACTGACAGATTACTTGGACTGCACGGCCTGATCTCACATTATAAATATATATTTCTATTGTTATGATACCAATAGATAGTGAGACAACTGGACAGGTCAGATCTTCGACTGAAAGCTAGTTTGATACATATTTGTTTTTAAATGGTATGGTGATTTTTCACGGAAACATTTAGCATGTTAAAACCAAATCTGCAACATTACAAAGACATTTATGATACAAAAGCAATTAAGATAAAATCAAATAAACTAAACTATTTAATAATAACAAACTGCAAGATTTCAAAACACATAGTATTAGGAATAGCTGGAATTGTATTGTACTATCCTTTTACAGTACTCAAATACAAGAGACAGCATTCCCTTTCACACTTGTAAGTTTGACAATTTCTTTCCCACTTCCCAGCCCTAAGGTTAATCCTCTTCCTTAAATTATTCCCACTATCAAACTTAAAGTTTTCTGAGCTTGAAATAGCCCCTTCACCATTCTAATCAAACATTTCTGGTCTGGAATTTTGAAACTAAAACCCTCACACTGACATAACATTTCTGAATTAACTCCTTGTCCAGGGGACACCATCCTTACATCTGATCTCAGCAATATCTTATGCAAACTGTCCCAAACGTTTTCCAAAGTACAAATCAATTCTTCCAAAGGAAAACCTTGCAATGTTTAGTCTCTCCAACCAAACCTTTTCACAACATAGACAAATTCCCATTTTCACTCCATGAAGGTCTCAGTCACCAGCTCTCTCATGCATACTGGTTTAAAATTTTGCTCCTAAAAGACTGACAAGTTAATAACCATGGCAGCACAGTGGCTCAGTGATTAGCACTGCTGCCTCACAGCACCAGGGTCCCAGGTTTGATTCCAGCCTTGCGTGACTGTCTGTGTGGAGCTTGCACATTCCCCCAGTGTCTGCATGGGTTTCCTCCAGGTGCTCCGGTTTCCTCCCACACTCCAAAGATGTGCAGGTCAGGTGAATTGGGCATGCTAAGTTGCCCATAGTGTTAGGTGCATTACTCAGAGGGAAATGGGTCTGGGTGGGTTACTCGTCGGAGGGTTGGTGTGGACTTGTTGGGCCGAAGAGCCCATTTCCACGCAGTAGGGAATCTAATCTAATCTAATCTAATAACTAAACCCCTTCGTATACACAGACACTAGCTCAAAATCCAAACTCAATAAAATAATACTTACTAATTTACTGATACGTATCATATTAATTATGTAATGTCTTATCATTGAAAGTCTTATTTTAAATGCTCTCCAACTGAACTGGATTTAAACTTTGCATTCTCATTCTTGCATTGTATTCCATTATAAAAACCCATTAAAAACAATAGATGTTCACACTGCTCAGTAACATTTTTATGAAAACATACGTTGCGCAGGAACCCTTGCACGCCACTCACAATACACAACATAGGTTACATAAACTACACGAGTTTTTAAACTACCCAAGAATTTGAACATTACTTTTCAGATATTTTCAGTATTAACTAATATTTGTTTTTTTTTGTGTGTAACACTAGCTTTGAGTTTAATATGATTTAAATGATATTAAAGTGCTTACAGACACCAGAATGAGCAGGAACAATTTGTAGCAACATTTCACTCTCACATCTTTAAAATGTATTACTTTTGTCTGTATCAGTTGATAGTTTAGCTCACATGTCTGCCATAGAGGAGCAACACAACATCAACACAAGCAGTATAGGCTGCATTTCCACAAACAAACGCAGAGACAAAGATTTCCAATGTAATATTGTGGTTAGTAGAGATAAAAATACACTCCTTCAAGACATAGCAATACTAACTCTCAACTCAAGGACATGGTGAAAATTGCTATCATTCCTCATTTCCATCCAGATAATTGTTTGCCCTTCAGATTGAGCAAATAAAAGTAGCCATTTAGGAATTGGCATAAAATGGAAAGTCAGTTCTTTATTTTTTTAACTTGACTATTATTTCTACACAAATTGAATAAATAAAAAAATTACCTTATTGCAAATACTGTTGCCTTATTGTATCAGCTTGCACTCTTCCTTTATGTTTTACAATAAAAATGTCAGACTGCTGGAGTCCTTTTGTACTTCAAAAATCCAATGTCATACGCAGCTCAAAAAACATGAAAAGCTCAACTTTCAAGTAGCACATTGGAGACATGAAGTTGGAGTGAACAATTAAAATTATACAATGCTACAATATCTTGCAAATAAATTACAAATATCATCACTATTTCAGCATCTTAATCATTTAAACACTTTGAAAAATTCTATAAAATGTTTCCATTATTCCTTCACTCAAAATGTTTCTACAATTTTGTTTTCAATTATCACATGAGCATGCACAGTTCCAAAACTGTCAGTCCCCAAATTGAATTAAAGATATCAAGTAAAAAAAAAGGTTATTTGCTTCTGTAAACTGACTTGCATTAACTAGCTAGATCACACATACGACATCCTAAACTGGGACCCGGAATTTATTTCCAGGCCTATGCCTATTTTTAAAAGAGAAATCACCTTGAGATCAAATGACCAGATTCAGATCACTTTAAAACTATAAAGTTAGCACCCAACACGTTCTGGACCAGATTCTTGTAAATTGTTTTGCACACAGGGAACATAGTTTCAATGGCTTGCATTTATATAGCATTACAAAGTAGCAAAACATTCCAGGAGGATTCAGAAGCATTATAAAAACAATACTTGACAATAAATCTCATAAGCAGATAAACTTACAGATGACCAAAAGCTTAGTATAAATGGTAAGTTTTAAAGGATGTCTTAACGAAGAGGGGTACAGGAACAGAAACTTAAGGAAAGAATTCCAGATCTTAGGATATTAACTACTGAAGGCAAAAGCAAGATAAAGGAAATTGAGCATAAACAAATCAACAGAATTGGAGGATCAGAGTTCTTGGACATTGTTAGAAATGCTAGGAGAAAGTGAGGATTGCAGATGCTGGAGATCAGAGTAGAAATGCTGGTGATTACAGAGTTGGGAGAAGACCAAGCAAGAATTTGCACACAATCTCAATTTTTAAAATATCATAATGCTGCTGAACAATGGAGGGCATCATTTACAAGGATTGAGGATTTCACAAGATATATTGAGACGGGAAACAGGCAACAGACTTTGGAAAAATTCAGCTTTACACAGGGCAGACGAATGGCCCATGAGAACGGAATAGTCAGAACTGGCAGGTAACAAAAGCTTGGGTGAAAGTTTCAACCGATATGCTAAGACAGGGCAGAGATGGATCATGCTGCATGAGGCAGAAGTAGAACTGATGAAAGAGGGCACTCAGGGTCACAGATAATGTGCAACACTTAGTTGTATGTAACATTAGGTTTCCCCATATATAATGATCGCAAGGAGAAAGATTTTCTCCTGTCTTCCAGCTGCCACTGCAGTAACACTCTAAAACAGGCCCTTAATTCTGCCATACCCAAGGACCCAAACAACACTTGGTCCCTCAGCAGAAAATAAATGCTGTTCTTCCTTCCTCCACAGATTTGCTGGAGCACTGCAGCAGGCCAAAGGCAGAAATGTTGACCAGAGAAAACCATTACATGTTGAACTGCAAGCAACTGAAAGCTGGGGGCCAGTTTTGCAGTCAGAATGTGTGTTCTGCAAAGCAGTCACTCAGTTTGCGTTTTGTCTTTGTCACGTAGAGGAGACCAGATTACGAGCAGCAAAAACTTTAGACTAGATGGATGAAGTGTAAGTAAATCACTGCTTCACCTGGAAGGAGTGTCTGGAGCCTTGGATAGCGAGGATAGACGAAGTAAACAGGCAGTTGTTGCCTATTTAGAAAATCTGTTTTCTAATCAATCTGTTCAGAGGTGTTATTACACACCACTGGAGCTGGTGGGACTTGAACCCAGGCCTCCTGCCTCAAAGGTAGGGATACTACCACTGCATCACTTGACTTCACTGCTTTTTGTACAATGGTAGCTATAGTTGTGAAATTGAATCCTAAAAAGCATATCTTTTACTAGCATCCAATATTAAAAATGAAACTTAACTTATCTAATCACTGTAAATCTGTAGCATGAATGTGTTGCAGCTGCACAATATAAAATCTGATCTACATCATCAGACAACACCAGGTTACAGTCCAACAGGCTTATTTGAAATCACAAGATTTTGAAGCATTGCCCCTTCATCAGGTGAAGTATCTGCTGACTTGTTTCCACTCAAAAGATAATAGAAAATCTAGAATTGGCTCCCCTAAAACATTCTGCTAGATCAATTGAATCTTTTAAGACTGCAATTGGTTCGTCAAATGGATCAAGGTGAATAGAACAACAGAAGTAGGTAAAGGAAATTGAGGTACATCAGTGTATCTAATAACAGAATGGCCAATTCGGTTTGTATCTCATGTTTTATTGCTCATCTTATCTATTAACATTTTTAATTATACATCATATATCTCTGCTCCTATTTATAAAAACATATTTCTTGCTATATATTCATCACACTTCTGCATCAACATGCACAATGTCCACATTTACAATGTATTAGCTTCATAATTTTGCAATTAAACCATCCTCTCTCAAGCATTTCAATGTTACATTTACTAGTTAATATAGCCCATGCTATAAAAACACTCCTGTGGTGCTGCTAACCCTACTTTTCTGTTTAAGATAGTGTAACCTTTGCTAAAATTATATAAACATAAAGAAACGGCATAAATTTAAAACAGTGATTGAATAGTGTCTGTGTCCTGGTCTAATAGTCTCACACTCTAAATCAATTTGTCCTGAAACTATACTTGGTTTTGACTATCCATTGGATGCCACAACAGATCAATGGTTAGATGCATACTTATGCAGTTTGTATGTATGGAGGAACCAAGCAAGAGCAAGCACATTTCTGACATCACATTCCTTCTGTAACTTGATTTTTTTCTTTAATCCAGGTATTATTTATTTAACTTGCTTAAATGCCTAACTTTTAAAAATAAACATTGAGTTACATTGGAAACTGAATTGCTTCATGCTATGCTCATAGCAGTTAGTACATGGAAACAAGTTAGACTGGTAGCATTAAGTCCAACAACTGAAGTAACTCTCCATCCTTTGAAGCTGATTTTGTTTATACTACAATTATTTGAAATCTGAAAATATATATAAAATATACACACACATTAAATACAGATATAATTGCATCCTCCTTACAACTTAAAATTGGAGCATTTTCTAAATATTATAACATTATGTAATGACTCAAAACACTGGTTAAAAAAAATCTGAATGAGCATATCTGTCATGCCCTTTCATGTCTGGCAGAATACTGTTCTCAATTATCATTTATGCCCTTTTCAGTACTCCACAACAAAAGCTGCAACCATATACAATGCCGATTTAATAACTGAAAATTATAGGTAGCATTAGCAAAACAAGATACATTACATTGCATTTTTCATTAGTCTACCAAATATACAACTGTCAATTAAATTAAATGTAATAAGTAGTATCATGTTTAAACAAAAGGCACAAAATTCTTCTCCCTGGCCCCATACAAGACATTTTAATTTTAAAAAAAACCACAGATAAATCTCTAATTTGGACAGAGACTGATAAAAATATGCTATGCTCAAAATGCTAATGTGTTAAAAGATAAACAATATCCTGATGAAATGCAAAAACTTAAAAAGCAGAGAAATGTAAAAAAGTGTTTTAAATTGGATGCCTAGGATCATGGTACAAAACTCTCATGCACTTTTACACTGAATATGTCTTCCTGTATCCAGCACAAAAGCCAAGGGGAATATTTTTCCAGTGGAAGTTGATCATTCCTAGGCATTTCCAGCATGAATTTAGTACCTGAAGCAATTGTACATCTTGAACAAATACAGAGAGACTGTCCAGTGTGGCCAGTAAGAGGCTGTCCAGTGATGATTAAGGCTCCAAATTCCAACTTCCAGCCTCAAAATAGGACTGGGTTTTATAGCTGAATCAACCAACTCTGTACTTGGAGTGTTGTTGATACTGCCCCTCTTCAGTGATGTCCTCTTCAAAGTACATGTGGCAATAGACAAGGACTGCAGTCAGATTCTGCTGAGATGGCCTTCACATAACATTGACTATTGACAGGTTCAAATTTGAGGTATTATGTGACTGCCGTCAATCATGAAACCAGACACCAGAAGTCAATTGCTTCAGAAGTAAAGAAAATTAGGGAAATATTTAAAAGACAAAGCTTAAAAGTTCAATCACTGTGCTCCAAAGTCTCAATAAACACATACATTTATTGGGTGAAAACAAAATGGATTGAAATGAATTCAATGAGCATGTCATGAGAAAAACCATAGGGTGAAAGAGAACTTTTTATTTATTAAGCACCTTTTAGTCATCGCAGCACTTCTAAAATTTGGCTTGCGCATTGACCTGACATAATACACAGGGTGTGTCATTTACCATTTCAGCTTTTGATGAGCACTACAAATTCCATTGATCACCTGTAACTTGTAACACAATTAAACATGAAGATACTGAAAACATACTTAAGGACATTTGCTCTTAGTCTGTTACAATCATGCCAAAAATTTAAAGTCATATAAAATATGTTGTAAAAAACAACGAAGAAATGAAAATGTAAAAGTTGTGATGCAACACACAACTTTAGACATGCAAAATGTTTTTATTGAGAAATCCTCCCAAAATGTGTTTTCTGAACATAAAGCCAATTCAGCATAAAGCCAATAAATGAAAGATCTCCTTGGAAATGCTAAACAAAAACTGCTTAAAATTCATTGAGGATATCTGCCATGTACACTTCTGAATAGAAATGGATACCAAAAGTTGCCTTGACATCCAATACAACCAAAATAAAACCTTTTAAATTTCAAACAAAAAACTGTTGTGCAAAAAAGATCAAAACAAAGCCACCTTTTCACTCAAACAGGTCAATGCAATAATCGTTTCACATCAGATTTGGCATTAAGTTTGGGCATCATGAATCTGATTTGCATTAAATAAGAAGCTTTAATAAACCCCCTCATTGCTTTACTTTCCTTCCTTATTCTCATTTCCTGTGAACTTTACCTTACCTGACTTTGATTGAATGGCTAAAATGTCTACATTATGTTTTACCATAAAATATGCTAGTATTCAGGCAAACATTAAAAATATTTGGTGCACCCCACTTACGGCTTGAGCTGTTGTGGCAGTGACCCAATAGAGTGAAGTAATTGCTGCAAGCATGGATGATCAACAAAGGCTTTCTCGTTTCGAGCGATCCAGCTGGCTGGTACGCCCCGATCAACATAAGCATGCAGTAGATGTAGCCTTGTCGTTTGCAGGAATTAACAGGATAAAAGATGACTGAACTTAACCACATCAGGTACCACACTCGGAACTTAGGAAGAAATGAAGCCAATTTCCTCTTGTCTGGAAACTCTCCACTCTCCACTGATGCCTGAATTCAAAATTCCTTGTGAACATGTTGATCGGACATTGGTTCGGAGTTCGCTTTAAATTACGTGCAACCAACATCTCTGCCTAGATGTGACAGGATTTAGGAATTTCACACTTCAAATTCGGTTCATAGTCATTTTGAGCTTTTCCTGTGTTCGCCTGTAGCTTTATCACCCTGAAGTCGGAGTCATTGCCAGCTAAAACCTAACCAATCCTTAAAACTGCAACATTGAAAAAAACAGGATCGAGAGTACACCATTTATAAAATCTGATTCTGTTGGAATAAATGTGGTTACACACATTGGACATAAGCTTTGTTAGGAGACATAGAAATTAAAGAAATTACACAAACCTTGTACACTTGCCCATATGTACCGTTTCCGACGACTTCAACCAATTCAAATATGCCCGCTGGGTCCTGAAAAGAAATTTTGAAATAAATGTAATTATATTACAAATCCTAAATCTGATCTAGCCGGATCATGGTGAAATGCAGCTGTTGCGCCCTATTTCCAGGCACATGCCAATACATGCACAAACAAAGAAAGCTCTCAACTACCCCTGTTCTTCCCATCAAAACCTAACTACAAAAAGAAAATCCTGACAACTAACTGATTTTCACACGACTTCACTTTTCTGTGTGAATTCTCCTGAAGGCTTGAACAATTGCATCCGCTTGCGTCTAGAGTTCGCATTGTCTTTATATAAACTGTTTTCCTTCTCTCCTTCAAAACCAAGCCTACACTCACCCGCAAAGAGGAGAGATCTATCTCCACTAGACTTTTAGCAGGAGAGTCGTTCGCCATTTTCGTTAAATTTGTCTGAATTTTTCTTCTTTACTGTCCTTGTCGGGTGGGATTCGTGCATTTAGGGTTGCATACGAGCTGTGGGAAGTTGCTTCCCCCTCTTCTTTATGCCATGATCAAGTGGCAGCAGCTACAGCTCCCAGCTCTCCCCCTCCCTGAGCCACACAAACACAGGAAACCGCCCGGACTCTCTCTCTCTCTCTCTCACTGTCTCACTCACTGACTCACACTCGCTTCGAGAGCGAGACTCCACTCCGCCCCGCCCCGAGAGGCACGCGGCCGGCCAACCGGCCGGAGGTTGGGGGACGCGCGTGGTCGGGCTCGCCGCTGGGCGCGCTCCCCCAGAAGCAGAATCGGCGCAGGCGCCTGGGAGCCGCCGCTCTATCCAGCAAGCTGTGTTTATTCATTCAGTGCCAGGTTTTCAGCCTCTGCTTACTGCAGACTTTCAGCGTGTTAATGATTCCGGGGGAAACAAAGACAGGCTCTGTCTCTGTTATGTTCGGGGCGCGTGCACGAGCCTTGGCTATGGGGTGCGCGCACCCGCGCACGCTGTGAAACCCTTGCAACGCGTCAAACACCAGCGGAAAACACGCAAGCTTTTGGCTTCTGGGTAACATGCCGGTCTGTCCCCACAGCCGACAACACTGCTGAGCAGGAGGGGGGTGTCCGCAAAGCCAGACAAAAAGGTCATTCATATTCATAAAGGGGTGTGGTGAGGAATGAGAGAAAAAAACAGTTCACCAAAGTTTCCGGCGGATTTAATGAGAACACAGGCTCAGATTTGTAACAGGGATCTAAGAAGCAATGTTTGGCCAAGTAAAAATAGGAGTTCGTCAGGTTAATTACTCCGTAAAATGTAAACATCGGAGAAAAACACATACACAATAACATGAGCATCTTGTAAGCTGGGTCGCGCATCGGCGTCACGCAATTACAAAGCACAAATCGTTCAGAGGTGTTTTCATAAAACCTTTCGACAAAAGAAAATGTGGAAACTGACAATTGTGGTTTAACACATTGTAACGGACTGCATGAAATATGGGACAAGAACAATCGACAATATAGACATTAAGCGTAATTTCATTTCACGAAGGGCCTCCTTACTGCTTGTTGTAAAATCTTTATATCGTTAATTTCCTTCACAGTGCCATGTGCAGAATTTTAGGGAACGTCTGTTAATTGCAATCGGGAACTGAAAAGCGAAGATTGCAGTTCATTGTTTGAACTGTAAACGTGTGTTTTTATACCGCCCATATAGAAGAGAACGTAAGGGATATTTTTGAATTCTAAAATGACAGTAACAACTTTTTTAAGTTTAAGCAGTCAATACACGCAGCGTATATTTATTAGCGCCAATAACAACAAAATTCAAGGCTGGAATGCGTTTACATCTTTTCGCGTTATGTTTGACAGAGTCGAACACTAAATTTTTGCTATAAATTCTGTGTTACGATCGAGCCCTCCACTATCACCTGATGAAGGAGCGTCGCTCCGAATGCTAGTGTGCTTCCAATTAAACCTGTTGGACTATAAACTGGTGTTGTGTGATTTTTAACTTTGTACACCCCAGTCCAACACCGGCATCTCCAAATCATTAAAACTATTGACCGGTTCCTTATATTAAGGTAAGACTATCGATCACAAGTCACTGATGTCGGTGAAACTGACAAATAAAGTGAAAAATCGGTGAAACTAGCATTTCTACAAATGTCAAGATGAAAACATCTACAAGAAACATGTTCTCCAAGATTCAACACATATAGCGGTTGGAATTGTTTCATGCAGCAGATAATTATTAAGTGATTGCGTTGTACAATGAGGAACTGCGGTCAATCCTTGAAAGCCGAGGGGAAGTTGCATTCTGTGATCGTCCACCGAAAATGCATTTAAAAGCACTTTGTTTCACAGTAAGAAGTTATACAAAAATATTTCATTAAATATCAGGCATTAAATTTTGCAACTGGCTGTGATATGTGTTCGACGAGCTGCAGCTGAGCCATCGGTAAATGTAACAAACTGTGCGTCAAAGATGGTGCGAAAGCCGACCGACCTTTTATAAAAAGTATATCAAAATGCAGTAGCTAAACTGCACGCCCAGTACTGCAACCAAAAAGATGCTGGCGCCCATATGAAATTGAGAAGATGAAAATTTCACCTGGAGCTTACGTTGAAGTAAACGATCTTAAGTACATGAGTGGGTGAGGCGTCACCTACTTTGGTGTGCCGAAATGCTTTATTTAAAAAATACACTGACCTTCTGAAGATTGAAAGATTTGCATTTGTATATGGATTTCCACCCAAAAACTCAGAACGTTTTACTAAGTAATTGAAGTATTTATGAACTTTAATCACAACTGGGAAAGGAGACAATTAATTTGACCAACAAAGCCCCACAAACAGCAATGTGAGTATATCTACACTATTATTGTGAATTTGGTTCAGGAATAAATATTGATCAAGTCATTTGGCATAATTCCCCGATTGCTAAAGCTGTGACATACGATCTTTTGTATAAATCTAACAACTAGATGAGACATCAGCTAAACAAACCAATGGAAAGACTGTATCCTAGCAGTGCAACTTTCCCTCAGTACTGCATCGAAGTGTCAGCCTCGAATCGTGTGCTAAAATCCTAGCGTGAAACTTGAATCCTGAACTTTATGACTCAGAGGAAAGAGCATTACCCATGTACAATATTTTATGCCCACAAGGTTTAACACATTGGTGACTAAGTTGAACATCCTCCAAAAGTGGGTACAGGGAACTGCATATGTGTTCATTTCAAAATAAGAGTTTTGATGTTGAAATTGAATACTTTTTCCTATTCAGCTTCAGGCGTTTTTCAACGTAGTTAGAATTCAATTGAAGACTGGTGAAACTGCATTCTCCCCAAAATGGGATTTAACCCATACCTCCTGCGATATTACTGTGGTTGATTTACAATTTTCAGAACAATCATTTATTCATTTAGTGTCCCTGAGAGTGTTTGTTGATAAATTTACTATCTGGCTGTATGTTGGGAGTTGTTTTAGTGGTTCACATTCACACGAACTGGATGGGCACAAGGGAATTAATTAGCTTTTGGTTCCCAATTTTCATTTCAACTGGAATTGCCTAGTTCATTCAGCACAATAATTGAAACCAAGACTTTTTGACCTGGTGGTTCAACTATACACCATCGATAATAGTTCATCATATGGGGTGTCTTATTCTGTATTGGATGCTATTAATGCAGAAAAATATGAACTAAATTCAAAATACAATTTCTACAGTGATTAGGAAAATACTGGTTATTGGTTAGAAAATGTTGATGGCACATGGGGTAAAGTTCCCAGTGGTAATCTGTATTCCATTGAATTTCAGCAATAATCTTTACTCCAGTGTTTTTGTACTATGTGTTAAATGATTAGGTGAAACCAAGTGGAAAAACAACTTTTGTAAGAATCCCATTACCAATACCAAGAGGCAAAATGCAACTAAGATTATTCCAATACAAAAGCAACATACTGTCAACACTTGAAATCTGAAATAAAATGGAAAATCCTGGAAGTATTCAGGAAGATAATATCTATGGAGAGAGAAGCAGTTAACATTTAAGATCAATTACCATTTGTTGAAACTTGGAAACATTAAAACTAGAATAGATGTTAAGTGAAAGGGAGGGAGTTGGGAAAAGAACAAGAGTGAAGGTTTGAAACAGAACAGAAGACTGAAGAGATTAAACAACAAAAGAATTGGAGGTGCAGAACCAAAGGGAGTGATAATGGGATCGACAAAGAAATAAAAAATATCAGTTGAGGAACTGCGAATGGACTATGAAGATCTACCATCCAAAAGCATCTACCATCCCTCTACAAGGATTTCAGTGAGTCCCTCTCTCACTGCACCCCCCAGGTCATCTCCTCTGCACAGAAGCTCTTCAGCCACGTTCTCAAACAGACCCGTTACCACAGCCACATCTCCTTCCTCAGCACCTGCCTAAGGAACCGACTGATCCCACACGGACTCCGAACTACATTCCAACCAACAAAATTTGGACCCAACCAGGCCTCATTTCCCCTCCCCCCACCTTGTCTCAGTCGGTTCCCTCAACTCAGCACCGCCCTCCTAACCTGCAATCCTCTTCCTGACCTCTCCGCCCCCACCCCACTCCGGCCTATCACCCTCACCTTGACCTCCTTCCACCTATCCCACCTCCATCGCCCCTCCCCCTAGTCCCTCCTCCCTACCTTTTATCTCAGCCGGCTTGGCTCTCTCTCTCTTATTCCTGATGAAGGGCTTATGCTCGAAACGTCGAATTCTCTATTCCTGAGATGCTGCCTAACCTGCTGTGCTTTGACCAGCAACACATTTGCAGCTGTGATCTCCAGCATCTGCAGACCTCATTTTTTAATCCAAAAGCAAAAACAAGAGGAACACTAGTCTAAAGCTGAACCCTGGAAAGCGAAGGAAAAGAAAACAAAATAGGGACTCAGTCTATAATATGAATTTGTTGAAGTAATTCAGTCTAGAAGGTTGTATAGTGCCCAATGGAAAGATGAGTGACTCTCTCAAGTCTACATTGTGCTTCGGTAAAACACTGCAGAAAGCCTCAGGTAAAGAGGTCAGCATCAGAGCAAAGTGAAGAACTAAAGATACGGAATTAGTTCTGAGGAAGGGTCACTGGACCTGAAACACTAACTCTGCTTTCTCTCCAGAGATGCTGCTAAACATGCTGAGATTTTCCAGCAATTTCTGTTTTTGTTTGGTGATTTCCAGCATTTGCAGTTTTTTTTTGTTTAGTGGAAAATTTTAAATGTTGAGTGACTAGAAGCTCAGGCTCTTGCTTGCAGAGAAAATGATGTATTCTGCAAAGTGGTCCACCATTTTCAGTTTGGCATCCATACTGTAAAACAGACTAGTGCAAATCAGTTCTGCCTTCATTTGATAATGCATAAACACTTTCAAAAAGGAATCACTGGATGACCACTAGGAGTAAGATATCTAGCTTATTTTCCCTTTTATAACCTAAAAGTTGCAATATTATCTATCAGTATCTCACCTACTTTTTGTCTAAGAGCAGCAGTCTCTGAACAGATCAGGCTAAAATCAGCTCCTTCTCACTTATATGGCCTTATACCATAATATAACATGGAGTCATAGAGTCATACAACACAGAAACAGACCCTTCGATACAGCCGGTCCATGCTGAACATAATCCCAAACTAAACTAGTCCCACCTGCCTGCTCCTGGCCCATATCCCTCCAAACCTTTCCTATTCATGTATCTATTCAAATGTCTGTTAAACATTGTAATTGTACCTGCATCCACCACTTTCTCAGGAAGTTCATTCTACACACGAACCACCCTCTGTATAAAAGGTTTGCTGCTTTTGTCTTTTTAAAATCTCTAATCTCTCATCTTAAAATGTGCCTCCTTGTCTTGAAATCCCCCATCCTAAGTAAAAGACGACCAGTAAGTCTATCTATACGTCTTATTATTTTATGAACTTCTATCACATCACCTCTCAACCTCCTACACTCCAATGGAAAAATCCCAGCCTATCCAGCCTTTCTTTATAACGCAAACCTTCCATACCCAGCAACATTCTGGTAAAGCTCTTCTGAACCTTCTCCAGCTTGGTAACATTCCTTCCTATAACTGGGTGACCAGAACTGGACACAGTACTCCAGAAGAGGCTTCACAAATGTCCTATACAACCTCAGCATGACTTCCCAACTCCTATACTCAAAGAATTCAGCAATGAAGGCAAGTGTGCCAAACCACCTTTATGATCACTCTGCCTATATGTGATACAAACTTCAAAGAATTATCTACCTGTACCCTTGGGTCTCTTTGTGCTACAACAATACCCAAGGCCCTACCATTACTGGTTGTACCAAAATGCAATATCTCACATTTATCCAAATTGAACTCCATTTGCCATTTCTCAGCCCATTGACCCATTTGATCAAGATCCCTTTGTAATCTTAGAAAACCTTCTACACTGTCCACAATGCCACTAAGTTTGATTGCCTATGATTATTTTAGAACCTTTGTGTTTCTTTGGTATTTGACTTTTTCAAAGAGTACATCAAACCAAATCTCTTTCAATTGGAGTATAGTACATGGAGAAGTAAAGCACTGTGATGTCAGGTTAGGGCACAGGAACTGTCTGTTATGGATTATGTTTATATTGCATGTTACATTTTTTGCTAATGAGGCACCGTCCTGATAATATTTTGAGAATGGGGAAATACTAGCCTTTACCTTTAGTTGGATTGCTGATACTGTCTGTTACTGAATTACTTAGAATCAGGAAGAAAGATCTAAAAATGGATGTAGTGCAAGAAGAATTTCAAGATATAAGAAGTGGCCAGTCAGTGTGACGTCCAATATTATTTATATGGCTACTCAGTGCTACAAAAGGTTTAACAATCTTCTCAAGTCAGGCATGTAAAATCATCAACTACATTTTTCAAAATTGAACTCGACAATTATTTTCTCTTAACTGTGTTAAAGTGCCTAAATAACTTAGAGATGATACAAATAAGTGACTGTAGTATTCTTTCCACTTCAATCTCCCACTGAATGTATTCCTGTACCTACAAGCACCTGTTAATTCTACCAAAAGCTTCCAATCATTTCAAATCTGAGCAGATTCTTTTTTATTCTCATTCAGGTTCTTTTCAAGGGAAAAGAGGATAAAGGAAAAAAAGGGCAAATAATGAGAAAGAGGAGAAAAAAAGAGATGAGAGCAAGAGGGTACAGACAGAAAGCAAAAGAGGGTCATGGGGAAAATAGACAAAGGGAAATTACAACATATCCAGTGCACAAGAGACACCAATGATAAATTGTAAGTCTTAAAATAAAATAAAGTTTGTAAACAAAAGTAACAAACTTTTAACTAATATAATAGTAAAGTTGGAAAGAATGAACAGAATATGGATAAATGCATGAAAAATCAGGAAATAGTCCTGATTAATTACTGGAGTACATATGGTAACAATATATAAAGAAAGGAAATATGTTGAAAATACAATAAAAATTAAGCAAAAAATCATCACCCTAATCCAAGCAAACCATATGAAATAAATAAATAATATCAGACAGATTCAAATGTCATTGCAGGCTGAGAAAATGAAACATAAGGTGAAGACAGCTATGCTTCTGAAAATAGAATCGAGCTGAACCTGTCATGTTTCAAAAGTAATTGTTTGAGCAGATACACTGTACCACATGAATGATGACTTTTGCTTTAATGAATGTTTTTTATTCCTATTACAAATGGAGAGAGGGTCATTGACCTGAATGCTATATGCCGTGCATAATTATGGATATTAAGACATTTTTCCCAAAATTTGGCTAAGTGTTAATTTCAGGGAGTCTCATGAAGGGTTTCCCTCTGTGAGCCCAAGCAACTTTTATCATGCAATTTTACGCTGCTCACCTCATTAAGTTTGGACCACAGAACCACTGTCATGCTATCTTGTACTCAACAATGAAGAATGTTCACTGTTTCTGGGACCTTCTGACATTCACGTTCTGGGTACTGTACTTAAAATCCAGCTATATTCTTTTTCAAAAGCTGCCAGTCTGGTCTGAAGTAGTCACCTGGAACCGTGCAGTGTGCTAGGTCTGAAGGCATGTATAACAATGCCACAAAATGGTTAGTGACCTGTTAGGGTAAAAAATGAGGTCGAAACGTCGAATTTCCTATTCCTTGGAACTGCTCCTCCGCCCTTGAGCCCTGCTCCTCCAACCGCCACCAAGACAGAACCCCGCTGGTTCTCACCTACCACCCCACCAACCTCTGTATACAACGTATCATCCGCCGTCGTTTCCGCCACCTCCAAACGGACCCCACCACCAGGGATATATTTCCCTCCCCTCCCCTATCAGCATTCCGCAAAGACCACTCCCTTCGTGACTCCCTCGTCAGGTCCACACCCACCACCAACCCAACCTCCACTCCCGGCACCTTCCCCTGCAACCGCAGGAAATGCAAAACTTGCACCCACACCTCCTCCCTAACTTCCCTCCAAGGCCCCAAGAGATCCTTCCATATCCGCCACAAATTCACCTGCACCTCCACACACATCATCTATTGCATCTGCTGCACCCGATGTGGCCTCCTCTACATTGGGGAGACGGGTCGCTTACTTGCGGAATGCTTCAGAGAACACCTCAGGGACGCCCGGACCAACCAACCCAACCACCCCGTGGCTCAACACTTTAACTCTCCCTCCCACTCCACCAAGGACATGCAGGTCCTTGGACTCCTCCACCGGCAAAACATAACAACACGACGGTTGGAGGAAGAGCGCCTCATCTTCCGCCTGGGAACCCTCCAACCACTAGGGATGAACTCAGATTTCTCCAGTTTCCTCATTTCCCCTCCCCCCACCTTGTCTCAGTCGGTTCCCTCAACTCAGCACCGCCCTCCTAACCTGCAATCTTCTTCCTAACCTCTCCGCCCCCACCCCACTCCGGCCTATCACCCTCACCTTGACCTCCTTCCACCTATCACATCTCCATCGCCCCTCCCCCAAGTCCCTCCTCCCTACCTTTTAGCTTAGCCTGCCTGGCACCCTCTCCTCATTCCTGATGAAGGGCTTATGCCCGAAATGTTGAATTTCCTATTCCTTGGATGCTGCCTGACCTGCCGTTTTAACCAGCAGCACAGTTTCAACAGTGACCTGTTAGGCTCCACAAGAGTAAGTGACCCTCTCTTCTTTCTGCTACCACATATTCATTCCATCTACTCCTCAATAGGCTTATGGTTTATCACTCTTAATATGACATGCAGCATTTTCCCTCAATGGCTCCCTGCCACCCTACCCACAACCCCATTCCCCCCCATACCATTCCCACCCTATACTATTAATTCTTCTTGCCCTCTGAACTTCCTATTCACTCTATTGGGACAAGCCACCAATTTTCCTGACTGATGACCCACCAGCCCCCTAACTGAATAGGCTTTGACAGTTCTTTGCTGCCAAACATGACGTGCTGTCTGGCTATCCATTTGCACAAAGTGGCAATTTTGAATGTAAGCCGTGGTGAGCCCAAAAGTGCAGTATTGAATGCTGAACGATAATAATTCCAAATGTGTCATGCTGATGTGTTAAGGCTGGTGTTTGGCCCCATGAAGAGAGGATGCAGGTGGCCACTGCCCATGTTGCCCATGTTGGGAAAATTGATGAAGATAGAGGTCTGGTGAAGTGCTGCAGCCACCAGCTACTTACTCTGACTTCCATGTTGGGAATGATCGCTGTCTAGTTTCTCTTCACTGCCATGGAAAATAGTAACCTGCATACAAATGAGGCTAGGATAGGCAATGATGAGACATTAATGCATGTGAATTAGCCCCTCACCGCTCGGGGCAAGATTCTCGGCCAGTTGTTCAAAGTTTGCCTGGAAAATCAGACATTTTTTCTCAACATCAAGAATTTAATTTTTCCATTC
This sequence comes from Hemiscyllium ocellatum, assembly GCF_020745735.1. Classification (NCBI taxonomy): domain Eukaryota; kingdom Metazoa; phylum Chordata; class Chondrichthyes; order Orectolobiformes; family Hemiscylliidae; genus Hemiscyllium; species Hemiscyllium ocellatum. The sequence goes on along the minus strand of NC_083406.1, from coordinate 68,873,559 downwards.
TTGCCATATTTCCCCAACTGACTTGCTGTTCCCCATGTTGTTCAGGGGCTGGGAAAATTCAGCCCATCGTTCTTTACAATCTATTGTATGTACAATAAATTACCACATGGTGTAATTTGTTATAGATGCCAAGTGTCTGAAAAGATCAAGGGTTATAGGGAGAAGGCAGGAGAATGGAGTTGAGAAACATATGATACTGGAGCAGACGTAATGGGCTGAATTGCCTAATCCTGCTTCTATACCTTATGGTAAATTTAAATCCAACAAAAATTCTAAGGTATCCATATTTGCAAATGCACTGAAGCATCTACCATACTAATCCATATAAAATTAGAATACCATGCAATTGGTCAGAAGTTAGAGTCCTGTCTTTATAAAACTTTTTGCCTGAAGATTGCTGAATATTACAGATGGAGTAGTGGTAAAATAGCAAAATATTCACTGTCGCAAAGCTCCACAAGAGCAAACATCTGTGTTTTATATTAGTTTGCAAGAATATCTATGACTGAAAGTCTGGCACAGACAACCGTAATAGGAGTATAGGCATGTCTGGTCATGCCAGTCATCTAATGAATATATGCCTAATTTACATCTTGACTGATATTACAAAGATCTCCTATGGCTGTCTAAATTGATTGAGGCTGAATTTTAAAATCAGCTAAACATCAATTTCAGGGAGTTTCATGAAGGGTTTCTCTCAATGAACTCTAGCAAGTAATCTCAAGCAATTTTATACTGCTCATCTCATATGCACCACACAATGATAACAATGCGCTCGCACCAATGTGTGCTTAGCAATGGTGCAAGTACCACAGAATCATAGAATCCTTACAATGTAGAAACAGGCCCTTCAGCCCAATAAGTCCACACTGACCCCGTGAAAAGTAACCCACCCAGGCCCATTTCCCCCTCCCCCCCCCTCCCATTATCCTATATTTACCCCTAATTATTGCACCTAACCTACACATCCCTGAACACTATGGGGAATTTGGCATGGCCAATTTACCCAACCTGCACATCTTTGGATTGTGGGAGGAAACCAGAGCACCAGGATGAAACCCACACAGACACGGGGAGAATGTGCAAACTCCACACAGTTGCCCAAGGCTGGAATTGACCCCAGATCCCTGGCACTGTGAGGCAGCAGTGCTAACCACTGAGCCACCTTGCTGCCCCAGGTCCTAATCTCTTTCTGGTTATTTTTTTCCCGTTAATATTCTTGAAGAATCATTTTGAATTCCCCCTAGTCTTCTTAGCCAAGGCTATCTTGTGCCCCCTTTTTTGCCCTCCTGATTTCCTTCTTCAGTAAATACCTGTATCCACTTTATATCTCCAGGGGTTCTCTTGATCCCAGCTGCCTGTACCTGAGCCATACCATTTCCATTCTATTTGGGGTAATTTTCCAGAATTTGCTGGACTCTGGGGCACTTGGATCTTCCAGAATTCCAGGCACTGGTACCATATCAAAAGCCCAGCCATGAGTTGCCCTCTACAGTACAAATAGTGGGAGGGGAATGAAAAAGGAAAAAACCTTCTGAGGCCATATAGATAGTAGAGGTGACACTTCACTACAAGTACAAATCAACTTCATAAATTTTATGTCATCATCACCTGTTTGATCAATTGTCATTGTACCTGCAACTACAAGAAACATAGAACATATAGAACATAGAACATTACAGCGCAATACAGGGCATTCGACCCTCGACATTGCGCTGACCTATGGAAACAATCTGAGGCCCATCAATCCCGCAATATTCCATTTTCATCCATATGTTTATCCAATGACAATTTAAATGCCTTTAAAGTTGGCAAGTCTACTGTTGCAGGCAGTGCATTCCACACCCCTATTACTCTCTGAGTAAAGAAATTACTTAGGTTATCTGTGTTTAATACTATACCAACTTGGAACTTTGCCTAAGGGAGTGCTAATCTTTCCCTAATGCCCAGCACAGCATAACATCTCGTCCTTGTTCAGAGTGTGTACATCATATGCAGGAAAGCTATCAATCAGTTGAACACATTCACTTTTATTCAACAGCAAAACAGCAAAACCAGGAAAAGAAGAAAAACCACACGAAGAACATTTAAGTTGATTCTTGGAACTGAAAGAGACCACACGTCTTTTCAGTAATACCAGATTTACAGCCATTGAATGGTCAGACTATCCAGCTAATATCAATTGCAACCAAGTAAATTAACCCCTGTATGAGGGCCCCTTTGTGGCACAGTGGCAGTGACCCTGCCCTGGACCAAAAGGCCCAGGTTCCAGTCCCAACTGCTTCAGAGGTGTGTAATAACATCTCCAAAGAGTCTGATTAGAATATTAGGTTAAATAAAGAAAAGTAAAATAAATTTGAAAAGACCTGTCCGACTTGTGGCACCCAACTATAAATCATAAGAAACAGGAACAGGAGTAGGCCATTCAGCCTCTCTAACGTGCTTCACAATTCAATAGGGTCATGCCTGATTTGACATTCCTTACATCCACTTTCCTGCCCTTTCCCCATAACCCTTGATTCCCTACTGATCAAGGATCTATCTATCTTAGTCTTAAATATATCCAAGGACTCTGTCCCTTCCGCATTCTTTGGCAAGGAGCTCCAAAAGCTCCTCTGAGATAAGAAATTCCTCCTCATCTCAGTCTTAAATTGGCGCTCCTTTATTCTGAGGCTATGCTGTCTGGTCCTAGACTCTCCCATGAAGGAAAACACAAGTCCTAACTTGCTTAGACAATGCTAATAAGACATTCCCTCTTTACTGGAGATCATCCTTGTGAACTTTCTCTGATCTGCCTCCAATGTGATGATATCTTTCCTTAAATAAGGTAATCAAAACTACTCATAGTACTACAGATGTGGTCTCACCATCACCTTATCTTGAAATATGGGCCAATATCCCATTAATACTCCTGATTGCTTGTTGTACCTGTGCGCTAACTTTATGTGTTCCGTGTGCTCCAAGTACCCCAAGTCCCTTTGTGTTGCAGTTTTCTGCAGTTATTTTTTCCATTTAAATAATGTTCTTTTGTTCTCTCTTCCAAATGAACATCTCTCTGTCATTCTGAATGTAAGGTTTCTCCTGCTCAATGTCCTCATCTTCTTCCAGAAATCACTGCTGCTACTCTCCCAGCTCTTCAGAGTCTATTGCCTGCAGAGCACAGCACACTACAATATGTGGCACACTGTAAGATATAAGTGCAGAAGTAAGCCATTCAGCTCATTGAGTCTGTTCTGCCTTTCAGTTAGATAGGATGATCCTCAACTCCACTTTCCTGCCTTTTCCCCATAACCCGGAATAAACATCTATCTATCTCCTCCTTGAATATACTTAATAACACAGTTATTATTATAAGTCTCCAATATTAAAAAAAATAGATTCATTACCATCTAAGTGAAGCAATTCTTCCTCATCTTTGTCCTAAATGAATGATCTCTTACTCTGAGTTTATGGCCTATGGTTCTAAACTCTCCAACAAGGGGAAACAATGTCTCTGCATCAACCCTGTCAAGTGCCCTAAGAGCCTTAGACGTTTCAATAAGTTCACCTCTCATTTTTCTGAACTCCATTGAATACAAGCTCAATCTACTCAATTTCTGTTCATAAGAAAACCCCTTTCACTGGACTACCACCAATGTTAGTTTATCTTGCCTTAGATAAGAGGGCCAAAACTGTTTACAGTATTCTTGGTGTGGTCTAACTAGAACCTTGCATAGTTTCAGCAAGATTTTCTTTTTCTTTATTCCATTCACCCTGAAATAATAAATTTGGACACTAGCACTTCGTGATTTATGCACATAACCTCTAAAACCCATCTGTGCTGCAGCTCTCTGAAGTCTTCCTCCACTTAAACAATATTCAGCTCATCTATTATTCCTGTCAAAGTGTATAACCTCACATCTTCCCACGATATACTTTGCCAAGGTTTTGCCCACCCACCTAAAGTGTCTAGATCCTTCTGCAGATGTTTTATATCCTCACCACTTGCCTTCTAATCTATTTTTGTGTGTCAGTCACAAGCTTAGCAATAGTACATTCACTTCCTTCATCCAAGCCCTTAATATATATTGTCAATAATAGTGGTCCCCACATTGATCCCTGCGGCAATCCACTAGTTACAGGTTGCCATCCTGAAGATGTTCTCCTTTTCCCAACTTTGCCTTAGTTAGTTAGCCAATCTTCACTCTTTGTTAAAACACCATATCCAACACGATGGTCTCTTACCTGATTAAATAGCTTTACATGCAATATTTTGTCAAGCACCTTTTGGAGATCTAAATATATCATATCTATTGCTTATCTTTTATCTATCCTGCATGATATCTCCACAAAGAATTCTAATGGATTTGTCAAGCACAATTTCCTCTTCATGAAGTCATGTTGACTCTGCTTGATCATATTACATATTTCTAAATGCTCTGGTATTACATCCTTTTAAATAGACTAACATTTTATCAATGGCATATATTAAGCTAACTGGCTTTTAGTTACCCTTTTTTTTGTGTTGTTCCTGCTTTGAATAATTACTTTTTTTTCCAACCCTCAGCAACCTTTCCAAAATCTAATGATTTCTGAAGGATTGTTACCAGTGCATCCACTATCTCTGTAGCTGCTTCCTTTAATATCCTAGGATGAAACGCATCAGGTCCAGAGGGCTTATCAACCTCTTTGGTCTCAAGTTTCCCTAGTAGTTTGTCCTCTAGCGATAGTTATTGCATTTATTTTTCCCTCCTTTACACCTTGATTATTTAGCATTTTTGGAATGCTGGAAGTGTCTTCAACAGTGAAGACTGATGCCAAGTATGTATTCTACTCGTCTGTCTGGAGATACCAGAGATTGAACCTGGGACCTCAGACATGTGAAGCATATGCTCTATCACTGAGCTACATCCCTCCTAATTATATTATCTTGAGTCTCTGGATTATTAGTCCAGTGATATTACAACTACAACTTAATCGATGTTTCGGGCCAGAGCCCTTCATCAGACGTCTCTGGCCCGAAATGTCGAATTTCCTGTTCCTTGGATGCTGCCTAACCTGCTGTGCTTTAACCAGCAACACATTTTCAGCTCTGATCTCCAGCATCTGCAGACCTCACTTTTTACTCAACTACAACTTAATCCCTACCTTCCACAATCCCACACTCTGTCTGGAATATATTCTGAAGCATCCCACGAGCAAGTTAAATGCTAGTACTATATATTCGGTAGGCCTATCATCTGCTCCATGATGACACTAGTCAAAGAATAGGCTGCATTGTATTGATGTCTATCCTCAGTCTGGAGATTCCATGATGGAATCATCAGCTATGTTTGCAGAGGGTAGCTTTTATTTCCCTGTATTTATCATCCTTGTAAGGAATCCAACTCTTGAAATGAAGCATGGACATAAGAGTTCTCATGGTTATAGATATCATGACAGTTCCCATTGTATTTGGTGCAGACTTCGCAGATGCTGAGAATTGTCAAGGTTTTATCATAGTAGAATAGGAAATTGCATTTCAATGAGACAATCTTAATAACATGAATAGGCCTCTTCCCACTCACAGTCAAAGTTCTCATCTCAGTATTCAAAATGATTACAGAATTCAACTATTTTGCTTTGATTTCGAAAATCTAATTTTTCTAAACTGACCATATTTTTCCGACCTTCTCACCATTACCAAGTTGTTTAGGGGCTAGGAAAATAAAGCTTCTGGTATCATAAAGTTTGAAATGGTGGCACATTCAAAGCTATTGGGAGAGTTGCAGAAATAAATGACTATGCTATAGATCCTCATTCAATTAGGGACACAGATCCCCTATTGCCTCTTTAGCAATAGGCGTTTTTGTAATACCCATCACCTCTCATGGATCCTCAGAGTGAACTAGCTGTACATCCTTTGGGAATGGGAGCTATTTGGTGGAGTGCTTCCTCATTAGATGTTCCTCATTCTAACTTCCTTCAGTCTTCTCCAAATCCGTATTGGTGCAAAAAAGTGGCGGATGGAGTTCAACAAAGGAAAGATTTGAGATTGTTCACTTTGGACCAAAATAGACATATGTATTATTTACATTTTTAAATTCTAGGAACACTGAAAGACCAAACACATACTCATACACACAGAAAAGTAAAATGTTGAGTTAGGTGTAAAAAAAAGGATAATATTACATTGGACATTATAACTAGACAACTAAAATGTGAAAAGAGGAAACTTTTTGGCAGCTTTGTAAATCCCTGGTTTATATCACATTTTAAATGCAAGATGCAGTTATCACATAATGATGACAGCACAGGATTCTGCCATGTCAATATCAGCTGTCTGCAAATGCAGCACCACTAATTACATCTCCCCACCTTTATTCTCAAACCCAGCAAACCTTTTCTCTTATTATGCTAATCTAATTCCCTTTTGAAAACCACAGTTGTATCTGCCTCCACAACATTCACAGACAATGCATTTCCGATCTTAACCACTCTCTACATGAAAAAACTTTCCTTGTGTTGTTGCTTTTTTCTTTTCCTAACATGTTAAATCAGTGCCCCGTCTGCTAATAAAAATAATTTTACTCTGCCTTCCTAGGTTCCATATTTTTGAATATCCCTATCAGACTTTTTCTCAATCATCTCTTTGCTAAATAAGGAAAATAAGCCTATTTTCTCCAAGATATTCATATAACTGAAGTTCTGCATCATTGGAACCATTCCCATAAACCTTTTCTGCACCCACTAGAACTGCTTCACATTCCCCTTAAAGTGTGGAGCTGAGAATTGGACACGAAATTCCTCTTGAAGTTGAACCAATGTTTAAAAAGTTCCAGAACTCATTTTACAATATATGTTTTACTTTATATCACCAGTCCCAATTCTTATTTTTAAAATATATCACTTCATACTTCTCTACGTTATCTTTCATTCACATTTCTGCTCATTACACTAGCCTATCTTTGTCCTCATGAAGCTTGTTACAACCTCCACACAGTTTAAAATATTTCTACCTTTGACAACATTTGCAAACTTTGAAATAGTGTCTTGCGCACTCAAGTCCAGGTTACTAATATGAAAAGTAATAATTGTAGTATTCACTCCTTGGGAACCCACAGTAACTCTTCTCCCAGTCTGAAAAACACCAAACTTATCATCATTTTAATTAAAGTGAAGGTAGTTTGTTTTGATGAAGGGCAATGCTGCTCCAACCAATTACTTGAAAGATTCTAAAACCATTAATCAATACTGCTACTAATTTTGTATGTGTTAGGGAATACAAACCTTGGTTGAGTAATATCTGCTCGTAATCAAACATTTGGAGCCCTGATAGCGAACAGATGAATCTGCACTGTACTCTTTTGGAAACTTCTTTAATCCTGTCTGGAGCTATGATCCGTACCTCAGTCTACTGTTCCCAGATGCCATAGAGATCTGGAGGACAATTGTAAAATTCCAGACTGCCTGCCACATCAACCCTTAAAAATCTACTAATTGTTTGACTCAGCTACCAGTCATTTTTAGGTAAGTAGTTGCACATATTACCTTTCCCCACATCAACGTCACCACCATCATTGCCACCACCACCAATCCTATCACCAGGAAAATGGCCTACGGCAGTGACAGCAAAGCTAACTGGCAGTGTTTTATTCTGGACCCACCCATCTCCATACCTGCACTTATCTATGCCTGCAAATTCATTCCAATGCCTAAAATTGTAACAGGGTGTGAAAATTAAATATTTCAAGTTGACTGTGGTTAACTTCAGTCCTGAGTTTTCTCTTCTTCACTAGGCTTCCATTGGACTTTTAGAAGTAAAACATATATCCAGGACAAATTGCTAGATAATTACAATTATAATAGCTAGACCTGCTTTACAGAACACGTGGCTTCTTAAATTTGATTTTATTTCATGCCTAAACTTGCTACCCTAAAGTGACATAACCATTATAATGAAAATATAAATGATTGCACTAGCAATTTGCTTGTAAATAAGTTCACAAGTAATTGCTGTATTAACTACAAATTATATGTTTAATTTGCCATTTCACCACAATGACAGCTTCACAGTCACCAGTAAGCCAGGAAAATTTATAGGATGGTTCTGATGATACTGGTGACACAGAATAGTAAAAATATGGTTTTGGCTAATGTTTCCAACAATTGAACAGCCTCCACTGTAATTTATATGGAGAATATTTTCTGTTAAAGACAAAGAGAGCCATATAAAAGACAGACCTTTGTCACGCTGAAAGATGGAAGAATTTACACACATATAAAGGATAGCAATCTAATATTGCTAATTCCAAGCAATGAGGCTGCAACTTAATGTATTTTCAGGGTGTCTGCCGTTCAAATCTTCCAGTAAATTTGGGTGGAAATTATTCTCACCTGTTTAACACTCCTGTAGTAATTGCAATGAGGTCATCCAGGTGGACCCCATAGAATATGAGTTCCCTGTATGGGGCTGTTAATATGGTCCAGTCAGGTAGCCCTGGCTGACAGATATAAACAGGAATGTCAGAATCATAGGGTCAGAGATGTTCAGCACAGAAACAGATCCTTCGGCACAACTCGTCCATGCCGACCACATATCCTAAAGTAATCTAGTCCCATTTGCCAGCACTTGACCCATATCCCTCTAAACTCTTCCTATTTACATACTTACATAGATGCCTTTTAAATGTCATAATTGTACCAGCCTCCACCACTTCCTTGGGGAGCATATTCCATACACACAGCACCCTTTGGGTCCCTTTTAAATCTTTCCCCTCTCACCTTAAACCTATGCCCTCTAGTTCTGCTTTCCCCCAACCCAGGAAAAAGACCTTGTCTTTTCACTCTATACATATCCCTCATGATTTTATAAACTTCTATAAGGTCACCCTCAGTCCCCCAGCTTCACAGAAAACAGTCCCAGCCTGTTCTGCTCACTCTGACAGCTGGCACTGAGGAAGCTATGCCAGTGTCAAGTACTATGCATGTGTAAATAAAGGTGACAGGATACTGGCCTCTATGGAGTTATTTAAACTCCATTGTCACAAATTTCTACATTCTTAGGATGACCTTAATTATTTTAGTGATAGCCAATGATGTTGCAGCCTGAATTTCCTGGTTTTACATCCTATTGAACCAAGAGTTATTTATAGTGAATCATTTATAATCAAAAATGCGAGATTTGTGGTACAGTGGTAATATCTCTACCTAGGGATCAAAAAGCCTGGGTTTAATTTCCACGTGCTCCAGTGATGTGTGACAATATCTTTCAACAGGTTGATCTTAAAAATTTTTAGAATGAAAAATATAAGGTTCAGAAGTTGTCAGGCTCCATTACCCATGGATTAATAACAGAGATAGATTATGATTTATTCTCCATTTATATCATTCTCATTTGATCAAGGAAAATGTTCCAGCCTTCCTCACCCTCATCCTTAATCCATGCAGTGTATTTATTTAAAAAGGAAGGTTATTAGCTAAAAGATATTAGCTAAAAGCCAGGGTCTACTAGTTAGCTGAGTTCAGAAGAAGAGAAGCCATCTGAGCAGAAAGACAGATTTTAATTTGTAGAAGTCTCCAGACTGTGAAAGTTGAGTTAACAGAAGTCTCCAGCCTTGGGTGTTGGTAAAAATCTCTGTTCAAATTTAAAGCAAATACCCAGGCTATTAGAGCTGGAAAGAATTATCCAGGCCATCAGACCTAGAAAGAAATCTTAAGCTGCTTCAGCTATCCAAGGACAAGGACTGGAAAGTGTAACTTGAGTAATAAATTTAAATGTTAAGCTAGGAGTGATACTTCACTGGGATTCAGTGACTGTAAAGGATATTGTTGAGAAAAGGGCTAAAACTGTCTTTTTCGTATTTATGTTAGGATTTTTCGAATTTGTCTTTTTTAAAATAAATGTAGATTTTTATATAGATTTGATACTTAGATTTTATTTAGATTTTTTTCTTTTGCGCAATAAACCTGTGTTCTTTTGTTAAAATAACACTGACAGTCTCAAGTGAATAAATTCAGTCATTGGCCACTGTGGTATCCAAACTGCAAGAGTAAAACTTATGAACCATCAGACCAAGTTTCAATCAGAGGTCTAATTTGGCTACTATTGCCATCAGATGGGACCAGACCATTGGCAGTAGTAAACTTGAACCAGAAACACAGTTGACTGCTTGATAGGCAAAAGGTATATATTTGTCTCTTCTTTCCATTGTGATTTGTGAATTTTGGACATACCATTGTAGTTAATTCTCGAAAAGCCCCTGGTTTCCTATGGGGAAATAGAGCAGTGTAGCAGCCAGAACACCCAAAAGAACATGTTTCTTTTTAGTCCAAATGAATTTAACAAGTCTGTTAAAAAGTGCAGCAATGGTGTAATTATTCACCTGCTCCACGTAAGTGTAGTTATGCCGTCCCACTGATGTTACCAGGTCTCTGGGCTCAATGCTCCAGAGCATTAACAGACTGACTTTTGATGGCCCAGAATTTCAAAGGCTTTTGGTACTAATCTGCTTTCTGTATCAATGGTTCTATACTTCGAAGTACAAAACAGTAGGCTAATGAACAAAAAAACCTCTCTTATAATAGTCAACTAGCTTCAAACTTTGAATATACTTTCTCAAAATGTTTCCTCGACAATCACCAACAAACTGTCCAGTGTTCTAGTCAAGTTACAAGCTGAACACTGTGCCCAGTTCAGATGCTAAGGTTCACATTGCAGTACAGGAGGGAGTCCAAGAAAGAAACACAAGGCTTCATAATGTTAAAGATTGGATATATGCAAAAAGACGGAAGAAACGTAGATGATATTTGAAAGGTGATCTTACTGAGATATCAAGAACCTTTTAAGAAAATTGAAAATGTAAATCTGGCATTCTATATGAGCCAAAGGGAAAAGTTAGATGCAATGGATCAGATCAACCCCCCTCAAAACATATCAAGGAAATGCCTCGACTCTATTTTTTACCTTATTTAAAGGCAATTGTAAGGTGCTGTGTTCCAGATGTGATTCGATGGGTTGAACTACTCGACTTGAAGAAAAGTGGTGCATGTATGGAATGAACTGCCAGAGCAATTGCTGGATGCAGGTATAGTTACGATGTTTAAAGGACCTTTGGATAAGTTCATGAATAGAAATGGTTTAGAAGGATATGGGCCAAGGGTAGGAAGGTGGAATTAGTTTAGTTTGGGAACATGTTCAGCATAGACTGGTTGGACTGAAAGGTCTGTTTCCACACTGTATGACACTATGACTCTATTTTTACACCACTGTAAAAATACAAACAAAAATGAAGAATTAGCATAACTTTAACTCTGTTGAAATTCTTAACAAAATAATACATTATGTAACTGCAATCATTAACTGTTCCTAATAGCAGCATCCAATAAACACTCCCTTGGCAAAGGCAAATTCAGCAAAACAGATTTCCTTCCCTTGCTATCTCTTCAAGTCCAAGTGAAAGAACAGTGAATGAATGAATCCAACAGCAGTGAGAGAACGCAAGCTTTTGCAGTAGCAGAGAGAGAGCTGTATCTAGCAGCTTCGACTCCAAAACCCCAACTTCAACAACTGAAAGCAAAATTAGGGTATGCATGGTAGTGTGTGAGATGAGCTTGATCAAATCTGTATGAGCCTGACTCCACCTACACATGCCCCTTTTGTCTAAGTTTTTTTTAAAAATCCCAAAGCTATTTACTCTGCTTTCCATGGAGTAGACTCCTTGGCACCAGGTTTATAATACCCCCCTTCAAGAGAACCAGGACAGACAAGTCCCTCTTCAAGGAACATATTGTCACAAAGAAACAATTCAAAAATTCAAGCAAATAGAAAATAAGTAAATGACAAAAAACCCCAAATTCTTCTTTGGGTAAAGAATGATCAATACATGGAATAGATTTTCAGAATGGGACAATCCTGATCTTATTTATGAAAATATTTGATATTACATTGGATTATTTTGTAATCTCTCTACCAATCAGTGACTACTTACCATAAATTCAGCATGGTCTTCTCAGGCAGTATAAAAATATTGTTTGTGTTCAATACAAATTGTCCTGATGAATGCAAGACCAAAAGTTTTAAACATGTCTTTTTTCAGCAATATTTTATAATCCTACTTAATGCATCAATTTGGAACATTTTCAACATCCTGACACATCCATTAGTCTTAATTGTTAGAATTCCTTTCTGAAGTATCTAATTTGTTTCCAAATGTACCCTCAACCTGTTGCATCATTCCCTTCAATCTTTAGGATAAGCACTACACACTACCATCACAAATGCGTGCATACCATATCCTTGCTGGGTTTGCAATGCCCTAATAATTGTTTCAACTAGTCTTAAAAGTTGTATAACCAGAAAATTTTCATGTATTTATACAGACACTCATTCCCAAATACATTAGCAGGCTGTTAGTTGTGAGTTATGTTAAAACGTAAGCAAACAATATCAAATATTTTTTGAGGCTTCTTTGGCCCATTAATTATGGACAACTTTAAACATTGTTATGTCTTATAGTTAGATTTATTAAGAACAATCAATGTTTGAAGTCAAGTTGCTGAAATATGCATACCCAGTCTGGCCGCAAAATTTGCTGAAAGTGCTAGAAATATGAGAGCTGATCTTATCTGACTGTATTCTTGATGAATTTGCAAATGTTTGTCCTGGTATGAACGCTCTTCAGAAATGCCTTCACCTCTAAAGCTCCAAACGCTAACTGGAAAGAAGTTTCAACATAATGCTCCAAAACAAATATGATAAAGTTATTTGAAGTGCAGTGGAGTTGTGGCTGTCCCAGGATATTTTTGTTTCATCAATTCTATGTCATGTAGTCAGTAGTAGAATTTTATGCTGTTCAGAAAAAGTTAATGTAAAGCCCAAACCTTAATAATTCTACAAGCTAATGAGCTGGCAATCTCACGATCCATCTCCTTTCACAACAAAGCCTTTCTATTTTTCCTACTTAAGTCTTAATTAGGAAATCTTTGCAATTGCCTTGAATTTTGGCTAGTAGTTAGTGTGATGAAGATGAATATGCTACATCTTGAGGCAATTTGAATATACATTGCTCATTGCTTCGAAATTCAGTGACAGTATTGTTACATATATTGAACTGATTTCTCAACTGTATTTATAGTGTTGAATATTTATTTTTGTAGTTTGTGTTCTAAAATAATTTTGATTATTACTCATTTTTGCAAAGTTCAGCTTTCCAAGTGCTCTCTGCCATGCAATAAAAGGAATTCCTTTAGAGCACGTGCAAGAAATTGTCCAACTTGACAAGTAGACCATCCAACCAGGACTACCTTTAGCTTCCTCTGTAGCATAAAGGGAAAGCACATGTTGGGTCAGTTCCTGGGTATGACCTAAAGATCTGATTTTATCTGATTGTATCTATTAATACCTGAGCCTCCAACAATCCCGGAGTTGGTTCGGCCTGCATCACGTACTTGCCAGTTTCAACAGTTCCACCATGTCCTCCGTGTCAGCCAGGCACCTAACAATCTCATCTGTCATTCCTGATGCTTGTGCTATAAAATCCTCCTGAATACACTAGAAATGTAACATAAGATGTGAACACACAGTCAGCCTGATGATCATGAAGCATCGCTAGCATCAGGCCTTACAAATATGAAGAGAAAATACTTGTAATGTTAAACAAATGAGCATTTACAGTATTTACATGGAATGCACCCTGTGGTTTGCATGAAGTGAGAAATCCTTTGCCTGTCTGCTATTTTTTTCCCCCAAAGACACCCGTTGCTCCAGCTGCCAATTCTCACAGTTGCCATCTATTACCGGAGGTCCCAGTACAGCTCCTTGAGCTCCCCTGCTCAGTGCCCTTGCTCACCATCACCATTTGCTACTGGAGATCCAATTATACAAACATTTGGAACATTTTATTATTCTAATCTTGAAAAAGGTTGAGAGATCCTTCATAAGAGCTGTGAGGAAGCTGAGTACCATTTATTTAAATGCAAGAGTGGGAATTGTTTTGTCAAACCATGATTGAAGTAGAAGACTTGCTGTGAAGCTGCAAAAAAGAAGCTTTCATTTTACGTGAAAATGTTAAAAATCCTGTACTTCAGCTACAAAATGGATGAAAACCTTCCAGCGTGGCAACAAAGAGCAATTGTTGTTACTACGGATAAAGTCTTCTAAACTAGCTGTTATAATCCCATCTGGTAATACTGGACATGTCAGGTTCCAGAGTGAACCCTGTCTTGACATACCATAAGTTTTACTTACACTATTTTTTTAACAAATATGATCAGTCACTCAATATACTCACAATGGTTGTCAATGTACTTTTATCAAAATAATATCTACATTTGTTATAAAAAAAAGGAAAATGTAAACCAACTATATCATACTATGAAGACTATTTGACCATGACTTATTACAAATATAAGAAAGAAAGTTTCAACACTTTAACTCAAACTTCAGAGCAGGACCACTCTGTCTCCATTTTAGAGTTAAAAATCACACAACACCAGGTTATAGTCCAACAGGTTTATTTGGAAGCACTAGCTTTCGGAGCGCTGCTCCTTCATCAGGATCATAAGATGTAGAATTTATAGCAAAAAGATTACTGTGTCATACAACTGAAACATTATATCGAACAAACCTTCCCTTAAGTAAAAAGTGAGGTCTGCAGATGCTGGAGATCAGAGCTGAAAATGTGTTGCTGATTAAAGCACAGCAGGTTAGGCAGCATCCTAGGAACAGGAAATTCAACGTTTCGGGCCAGAGCCCTTCATCAGGACCTTCCCTTAAGCCAGTCAGGACATTTCCCCCCTCCTTGACCTTTTGAAGACTGATAAAACTAACTGCACCGTTGCTGTCTGATTAAACTGGCCTACACTGTAACCTTGTGGATGGTTCTGTCTTTCTTCCTTTGTCATAGGACACCTTCTTGGTAGGCAACTGCCCAATTGCGACTTACAGAGGGTAGTGATTTGAACAGGGTATTTATTATCATGCAGGAGAATTTTGATATGGCATATCCCAGCATCAAAACTACATGGTGAATAGACAGGCCAGGGCTTTATTTGTGAGACTACCATAAAGATTGATCTTGTACTTTATAGGACTGGAGGAATCCTATTGCATATAATTGACCAGTAAATGGAGGCATTTGACAAATCGTAGTTGAGAAGCCATTGGGAGATTTTTCAATTAATACCTTGAAAAAAGGGAGTTCATTTGATTGCTCCATTACAATAGTAGATTCAAGCACTGGATGGAGCTTGTTAAGCTGTGTAAAGAAATGTTTTGATGCACCTTCAGAAACTCATTAAACTCACAACTTGAGTGATGCCCAGTCAACCTAGATTATCCTGGGAGGGGTCTTAGAAATTTGAACAACAGATTAAGCTAGCTTACTAATGCTGCTACTGTGCAGTAGATCTACTAACAAGATTTTGTTGTCAAGCTGAAAAGCCAGTTGACAAACAATTCTTAGATTTATGCATCAAAAGTGACCATGATAGAAAGGTGCCAGAAGGATTAGATCTACACATTATTGGACCATGAAAGAGTCAATGGTGTCATGAAATGCAAAAGCAGTATAATAATTATGAAGAGAAAATCTCCAGAAGAATTGAGAATGTCAGACTAATTTCATGCTTTGTGAATGTCATTAAAATTTAAAATAGAACTCTAAAATTGCATTGTTTGTGCATTTGATACATTTGCTTGTTGGGTCATTTGCATTTAAAAATTTGGAGGTAACATTGTGGTTTATTATATGTTACAATGAGAAAGTAAGTGAATTAGACTTAAAGAGATTGATGATGATCAAATAATAACATTCACAGATAACAAATGCAAATTGGATGTCTATGTGTTTTTCCAGTTTCTGCTGTTGCTATTACCATTTAAACATGTCAGAAAAATCACAGCATGTGCATTATCATTCACACAAAGTTGTAACACGAGTATAAGACAATAGAACACACCTTTGTTTTGAAATTTCTTAAATGTGCATCATTGCAATTCAGTACCAGCATTTTATTACATACGAGTTCCCCAATTGGCCATATTTTATTTGTGGCAGTGGTTATTATTATGTATCTCAGTTTTACCCCCACATGTTTCAATGTTGCACAACAGGGTTATTGTCTATTGTGCCAAGTGTGGCAACTTTCAGATTAGTTAGAGCTTGCGACATATTCCACCCTTTCTTTGATGACACATTGCCGGAGATACACCATAAGAATAGGTAAAACTCATTCGATCAATTATGTGGCAACAGTATCGGTGTAAAGCTGTTTCTGTAGCAAATTAAGCACTGAAATGTACTCCTTTTTAACTGTAATTTTATTAATTTTTCCACAACAAAACCATTAATTTATCATAATTGTGATTATCATACATTAATGATTAGGTGGAACTGAAATGTGTTCCACCACCTAGTGGTTGAAAACTGTAATTGTGCAGTGTTTAATTATGAAAGCACCTTTCAAAGTTTCTCATAACTTTTTTTTTACTCCATCCTTTTTTAAGATTCTCTGACTATTGCCCTGTCCTAAAATTGCTTTCTACCATCATGGTTCATCATTCACTCAGGGGAATTGAATATTGCTTCATGATCTCATATTGTTGACACTCCTTTACTTTCTGCAACAGCTGTGCTTCTGTTGATTGAAACTGGTCCTGCCACTTTTTCTTGCCCTACAGCATCAAGTCAGATTCAGAAGTGCTCCATTAAAAGACTGCTTAAGAATCCTCTAACTATTCAGAATTCGGTGATTGATTAACATTAAGGCACAGGATTTGGAAATTTTTAAAATTACAATATTCAATTTGACTTTCAGCTTGCTTATGCCATCTAAATTTTTATAATTGGGATATAATTGACCAGATTAATGGCCATCATCTTTGTGTGATGGATTGTAACACATAATATTCATATAATTTATTTCCAGTTGGGTTAATTTCAGGCACAAGAAATCTCTGCTCAACAGGTAACAGTTTCCTTTTGACTTTTAAGTTAAATCAACCTGTTTCATTGTTAATGAAACATGAAGGACAGGAGTTGACCATTAAGCACTTTGAGTAAAAAATGAGGTCTGCAGATGCTGGAGATCACAGCTGAAAATGTGTTGCTGGTCAAAGCACAGCAGGCCAGGCAGCATCTCAGGAATAGAGAATTCGACGTTTCGAGCAAAAGCCCTTCATCCCTTCATCATTAAGCACTTTGAACCTACTCCACCATTCAATTCTACTACCTAGAAGGGTTAAGGTCACCAGATACATATGAATATTACCTGCTGCAAGTTTCCCTTCATGTCACACACAATTTTGACTTGAAACTCTATTACTATTCCTTCACTGCCACTGGATCAAAATCCTAGAAGTTGCTTCTTAACAGTACTAGAGGTATATCTACACCACATGGATTGCAGTGGATCAAGAAGCCAGCTCATACACTAACCCCTCCTGAAAGGCAATTAAGTTGGGCATAAATTGCTATCCTAATCAGTGACAATCACATTCCCTGAACAAATATAAAAAAATTAGACTAACATTTCAAATCCATTTTTCTTGGTTTGTTGAATATACCTTGAATTCTGAACATCGATATAGTTATTTCAGTCTTGAATGCTCCAAGTAACCAAAGACCTTTTGGGGAGACAGACTGCAGATTTGCACTGATTTTTGTGTGAAACAAACATGATCAAATTTGGTGTGTAGCAAAGTCACTAATACAGAGATCCCAAAGAAACGCAACTCATGTCATCCATTAATTCAGAGAAATTCCTTATTTCTACTTTCTTTACTGTCATGATTTGGAGACGCCAGTGTTGGACTGGGGTGTACAAAGTTAAAAATCTCACAACACCAGGTTGTAGTCCAACAGGTTTATTTGGAAGCACTGCTCCTTCACCAGGTGGCTGTGGAGAATAAGATGGTAAGGCAGAATTTATAGCAAAAGTTTACAGTGTGATGTAACTGAAGTTATATATTGAAAAAGACCTGGATTGTTTGTTAAGTCTCTTATCTAATGTATTGAAGACACCTTCAATATATTATCTGGGCCGACATGACACCAATTGTTAAAGTTCACTTGAGAATGTAACTTGTAAAAAAAAGTTTTGCAATTTACATATGAAAGAACTAAAACCAACATGGTCATTCTAAAAGATGAGACACTTAACAAACAATCCAGGTCTTTTTCAATATATAATTTCAGTTACATGACACTGTAAATTTTTGCTATAAATTCTGTGTCTTACGATCTTATACTCCACAATCATCTGATGAAGGAGCAGCGCTCCGAAAACTAGTGCTTCCAAATAAACCTGTTGGACTATAACCTGGTGTTGTATGATTTTTAACTTTCTTTACTGTGACCTATATCAAAAGGTTGTGCAGAGTTCAATGGGCTTTCACATGAATTGTATTAAATAGGGATATATGATGATAGAGATGTCTGGAAGAGAATGAATATTGTAGTCTACTCTGTCTTGTATGCCTGAAGGTCTGCCAAGCTTTCAGCCCTTCCTCTTGGATGTGTGTACTTTGCCATGGTTGAGAATGGGGATGCTTATGGATTCTTCTCCTCCCTTCAGTTGCTTGTCTGCTACCAAGCTCACATAGATATGTTAAAGCTCCTGAGGTCTCCTATTACCAATTATGTTACTTGGTTTTGTGCAAGGTCTAGTGCCAATTGTTGATTAGATGAGAGACAGTCCTGTGTTGTATCTTCTCTAGTTTGGTGGCTCAATTTAAAGTATGTCTGATGCTGCTGGTCAGATGTTGACTGAGAGCAGCGTATCGCTTGCCTGATTTTAGAAGAGACTACTAACTTTCTTACCTTGAACACTGATTGGAACGCAATAGTGTAATGTTTCCTTTTCTTGTCTGGCATTCAATGTATTTTATTCATACATTGATCAAAATCATAAAACAAAGGTCAATGTACCAAAAGGAATAGAGCTGAAATAAATACATTCTCACACTAGATGAAGATTAATGTTTGATGAAAATTTCATTGTTTTGAAATGAAAGAGTTCATTTTAGTTATTTTCTTTAAACTTGTACCCCTTTCCAATCTTGTCTTGAATTCAGTGAAATTGAGAGATTTTGTAATGTAGAGATTGCCCTGCCAGTTTTCTTTATACTATAAATGCATTAAAACATACAATTCTTCTGCTTAACACTACTTAATAGAGTGGCTCAGCATTTAAGGTTCTGAGTCATTGTGCCATCAGATTGTTTCTTGTGAGATGATTAGATTTAGTGACCAAAGATAACTCAGAACTGGGAGCCATTATGTCATAATTGATTTGCCAGCAAGGAATGACTTAATGCTTTATCCAGCTTATTGTTGTCTACTATTTTGCTGCTACATTTTCCACCACCCCTGACTGATAATGGCATGTTGCTGATTTGTTTTCCACCTGGAGTAGCTGTCAATTCTATTGGAAGTAACATGTTTTGTTGCAGTGCTTTATATAGACGAAAAATTTCAAAACAAAGTGTGCAGATATCATCATTTCACCATGGAGGTAACTCAGAATTCTGTTGATGAGTCAATTATTTATCATACCCCATGCTCCATGTAATTTTCATATTTGTTACAGATTGTAAGCCATTCCACTTAGAACATAAAACTCTCCATTATTACCTTGTAAAGTTAAAAGCTAGCTAAAAAAAAGTCATCAAGCTAAGGTTTACTTGGCAGTCAAGAAATTAACTTAAAATTCAGTAGATCTAAATTCTTAATGACTACAGTTGTTAAACAAAACAGTGTCACCTGGAGTTGGAGTCAAAATGTCTGATAATTAGATTTCCAACTATTAAAGGAGTCAGGAGAGATATTGTTAGCTTTTTTTGTTACAGATAAAGAGCCAGACCGTAAAAGATAAAGGTTAATCAAATGTTTTATTCCTCTACCAAGATAAAGAAATTGGCTGCTTGCCTGTATGATAAGGTGCATAATAAAATAAAATATATAGTGTGCTAAGTGACATTTGGCAATAAATATGAAGATATTATTCATGACATCATATTGTTGCATATCATGACCCAGAAATTCTTTGAGAATCATGCAAGGCTCAGAATACATTTCCTGTGGTTGAAAGTGCAGACACTGACCCTACAGGTCTTATTTTAATTTGAGACTACCAACAAAGAAGAACACAAGGGTGGATTGCTGTTGGTGTTCCAATGGCTTTCAGGTAAATAGATCCAGATTCAGGTTTGGAGCCAGGATTCAAAACTGGGTAAAAACAGAAAGAACGACAGATGCTGTAAATCAGAACCAAAAACAGAAATTGCTGGAAAAGTTCAGCAGGTCTGGCAGTGTCTGTGAAGAGAAATCAAAGTTAATGTTTTGGGTCTGGTGACCCTTGCCATTCTGAAGAAGAGTCACCGGACCTGAAACATTAATTTTGATTTCTCTTTACAGATGCTGCTAGACCTGCTGAGCTTTCTTCTTTAGAATGGCAAAGGTCACCAGATCTAAAACATTAATTTTGATTTCTCTTTACAGATGCTGCCAAACCTGCTGAGCTTTTCCATCAACTTCTATTTTTTTGTTTACAAAACCGGGTAACTAGATCAGATCAGAGCCAGGGTTCAGAACCAGTATGAGACCAGGTACTGGAACCAGGAGCCAATGCCAATCATTCCACCTCTAATCTGACTGGCCAGTCTTTTCTTCCTATTATTTTTGTAACTGAGAAATGAAAGTGCTCAAAAAAAACATTTTTAAATAATGTTCCTCTGACTTTTCTCCAGAGTTGTTTGCTGAAAAACCCAGGAGATTAATCTTTAATTGCTGAATGTATGAACATATCTCTTGGGATTTGGGAACAAGGCTCTACTGAGTGTCAATTGGTTGCTATGTTAACATAATATAACAGCGATTATGTTTTATTGGCTGGGAAACATGGTGGAATGGCCTATGATAGCTAAAAACACTTACAAACAAATTTTTTTTTAATAGTTTACTGAACAAAAAATGTTTTTCTTTTTGTAAATTCCCACATGTTAATCACTAACTTCATCATGACATCTTAGCTTTTCAAGCACTAGCCCAAATATATCCACTTCAGAGGATTCAATTTGTGAGACAGGCTAAATTTCAGGATGATCAGAAATTAATAAGTCTTGCAGTGGGGTAAGTGATAATCCCAGCTGTCAACATCTGGACAAAGGAGAAACAGCTGCCACTGTTAAATATCTCTGGGCTCAAATCTTAGGGTCCAAACTTCAAAAGAGCATTGTTTTGCTGTCCAAGCAGAGGGGACAATTTCCTCTCTTATTGAAAGTATTGGATAAGTTTGAGGATTGCATGATATGCATAATAAAGCAGGTATGACAGACTAAAAGTGATGAATTTAGCCAGATAGATTATTGATAGAACACCACATCAGGAGAAAGCTCTAAGAAAGTTTGGCAGATATAGATTCTTAATATTGCTGATAAAAGAATGATAAATTTCCAAGTCTTAAAAATGAAAGATGGCCCAATTTCAAATGGGTGCTATTTTGTCACAAAGAAGGAAATAAAGAACTGTGGGATTCCTTGGCTCCCTGGCCCTTTAAAAAGGATACCAGGCTTGAACGTATTCTTTGCCAAGAGTGGACCCAAGTTTTGAATGTATGTTGCTTCTTGCAAGTATACATGAGTCACATTATGAGCTCAACTGATTATCTTAAATTGGCTGTTAGTGTAGCTGTTAGGATACTTGGAATTGTTCAGTAAGTGCTGTCTATCACAGAATTATATCTCTAACAGTTGAAATTTTGTTTTGAGTTTTGCAGTTATGGGGCCGGTTGAATATTGTCTGTATTCTGCCTATCACGAACAACAAAAGGAACACGCTGTTTGATTCAGTCAGCCAATTGTTGGAAAATATGGCATATAAAATTCAAGGTAAAAGTCACATTATGATATTTTTAGAAACTGTTTGCATTCATGATTCCAAAATTCTACACATGCAAAATCAGTTTAATTCTCCATCGATGTATTTTTGGATGAGATTGGAACAGTTTCAATGGACACCATCTGTGAGAATCAAAGCAAGGACTGGAAGCATAGAGTCCAGTGCAGCACCAATACTTATAACAAATGAGCATAAGTGTAAGTCATAGCATCATACACAAATTGAGTATTTACTTGTTTCAGAGGATATGGCTTTGCTGGACAAGGAAGCATCTGCTCAGCTGTCTTTCCAAATCTGAATGGTAAGAAGGCCATCAGGAAAAAATAAGGAAAACTCATGAACAGACCTCATTGTCCCACCTTTCAGGGAAAGGAATTCTCTTGCATCAACAGGATGTGGAAAAAATGCAAGAAAGATTTATTATTTTCAGTAATATTTTGCCTTTAAAATCCATGGTACAGACACATATGCAAACCTTGGAATGTTAGTGACTTAAATGATGCATTAAATGTCTGCCTTGCAAAGCTTTAATCCAGTATGCAAATTTGTTGATGTGAACACTTTAACGATGTGTGCAGTGCAGATTGATTTGCTGTAATCCACATCTTGCTGATGCAGCAGAATTCTATTTTTTGAAGGTGGGGACAATG
Source organism: Hemiscyllium ocellatum (assembly GCF_020745735.1). Lineage (NCBI taxonomy): Eukaryota > Metazoa > Chordata > Chondrichthyes > Orectolobiformes > Hemiscylliidae > Hemiscyllium > Hemiscyllium ocellatum. The sequence goes on along the minus strand of NC_083406.1, from coordinate 68,851,052 downwards.
AGGTGCTTTCGTATTTTAATCCCTGTGCCTTTAATGTCCGCTGACATCGTATCATTTACTTATTTAAGACTTGTTTATTCAAAAATCAACTTTTGTTGTGAATCAGTGATGAGTAGAAAAAAGTTTTACAATCAATCATTTAAAAAAATACTAAAACTTTGGAAATTTGGAAGGAAAACTGGACATTAAACTAAGCACTGTTTAATAGCGTAAGTTTGATAAAAATTATGAATATCTTGCAAAATTAATTCTTGAGCCCTAATTAACTATGTTACTCAGATAGCTAAGATGGTTGTATTCTGGAGATATTTAAGAACAGATTTTTGATTTATCTTATAGAATCCCTGCAGTGTGGAAGCAGGCCATTCAGCCCATCAGGTCCACATCAATACTCTGAAGAGCATCCCACCCAGACGTACCCCCTCTAACTCTATTTCCATAAACCTGCATTTCCCAGGGTTAATCCACCTAACTGCAAATCTTTGGACACAATCGGCAATTTAGCATAGCCAGTCCACCTACTCTGCACGTCTTTGGACTGTGGGAGGAAACTGGAGCATCCAGAGGAAACCTATGCAGACAGAGGGGAATGTGAAATTTCCACACAGACAGTCGCTAATTTGATTTATTTACTGTTGTCACATATACTTAAGTACATGTGTTTTGCATGTAGTACAGGTAGATCATAACATAGAAGGACATACACATCCTCGTTTACATTTGTTTAAACAGAGTGAGGCATACAAGATGTGAATAATGTTGTCCTTCTTATGTGTTGAACTTCAGAATACATAACTTGTTACCTGCAAAAAAAATCTCACAGTGGCAGGTAACCTTGGACTCCAAAAACCCCTCTGAATTAAGATGTAAAACACAAGGATTTAAGAATTGTCCAGCTCCATATCTAATCTGCAAAAAACTAATGACTATTAAACTTTGAACACTGAAATCATAAAGACCCTCATCTAGTAGTCAATATACTATTCAACTCTTTTCTAGACAATTTTTATGTTTTTATTGGAATGAATGATTGTAAAACTTTCTTCTACTCACCCTTATTCACAATGAACATTGAATTTTGAATAAAGTTAAAAATCACACAACGCTAGGTTATAGTCCAACAGGTTTATTTGTAACTACAAGCTTCTGGACCACTGCTCCTTCTTCAGCTAGCTAGTAGGGCAGGATGATATGACACAGAATTTATAGTAAAAGATCAAAGTGTCATATGATTGATATGAAGTATTGAACAAACTTAGATTGCTGTTAAGTCTTTAATGGGGACGCAGGTTTCGAGTGATTAGTATGTAAAGCTCAGAACTTCTTTCAAGTCCTGAGATAACTTAAGACTTTATATAAAAAAGACATCTCAGCTCAAATACTGCATTAAAGATATGAGTTTTGAGTCTGTCTGCATCCCAACCTTGAGTCAGACTGGTTCTACTTCCAAAGTAGGAATTTATAAAATGTCATATGAACTGACTGCCTACAGATTGTGTGCCTTTTGAGCAAAATAGAATGCAAATACAAATCTGCAAGTGCACATTCACCCCATCGACTTATCTGTGTGTGTGCATGCATCTGTGTGTGTGTGTATGCTTAATCAAATGTGTGCATGAAAGTGATGGAGTAGATACCTGTGACAGGGTATGCATGTGTGTGGGTGTGTGTATGAAAGAGGGTCTGTGTGTGTGATAGTGTGTAAGAGTGTGCCTGCATGAGTGTGTACAGTATAGTGGAGTCACCTATAGTGTAATATGAATCCACGATCCCGGTTGTGGCCATTCTCATGGGCACCAAATTTGGCTGCCAGCCTCTGCTCGGTGACTCTGAATTGTTGTGAATCCTAACAGTGGCTCAGTGGTTAGCACTGCTGCCTCACAGCACCAGGGACTCAGGTTCGATTCCGGCCTCAGGCAACTGTCTGTGTGGAGTTTGCACATTCTCCCCGTGTCTGCGTGGGTTTCCTCCAGGTGCTCTGGTTTCCTCCCACAGTCCAAAGTTGTGCAGGTGAGGTGAATTGGCCGTTCTAAATTGCCCATAGTGTTAGGTGCATTAGTCAGAGGGAAATGGGTCTGAGTGGGTTACTCTTCGGAGGGTCGGTGTGGACTTGTTGAGCCAAAGGGCCTGTTTCCACATTGTAGGGAATCTAATCTAATTTAATCTAATCTAAAATCCACCTTAGAGGACAGTCACCCGAATATCCGAGGCTGAATGTCCTTGACCGTTGAAATGTTCCCTGACTGGAAGGGAATATCTCTGTCTGGTGATTGTTGTACAGTGTCCATTCATCCATTGTTGTTGTATCTGCTTGGTTTCGCTAATATGCCATGCCTCAGGGCATCCTTGCCTGTAGGGAATGAGATAGACACTGTTGGCCATGTCACATGAGTACCTGCCGTGCACACTGTAGGTGGTGTTCCCAAGTGTAATGGTATGTCGACACTCTGACACATCTTGCAGTGATTGCCATGACAGTGTTATGTGGTGTTGTGGTTGACGTTATCCTGAAGGCTGGGCAGTTTGCTGCGAACAATCGTCTGTTTAATGTTTAGCAATTTGATTAGATTAGATTCCCTACAGTGTGGAAACAGGCCCTTTGGCCCAACAAGTCCACAACGAACCTCTGAAGATTAACCCACCCTGACCCATTGCCCAACCCTATATTTACCCCTGACTACTGCAACTAACACAAAGACAATTTAGCATGGCCAATTCACCTGACTTGCACATTTTTGGATTGTGGGAGGAAACTGGATCACCCAGAGGACACCCATGCAGACATGGGGAGAATGTGCAAACTCCACACAGACAGTCGCCTGAGGTGGGAATTTAACCCAGGTCCCAGGCACTGTGAGACAGCGTGCTAACCACTGCACCACTGTGCCGCCTCCACTCCTTGCCTTGATTAAAGGAGAAGATCTTGGTAAGCTGCTCATCCTCACTGATAATGTGTCGCAGGCTGCGAAGAACGGGACGTAGTTTCTCTGCTTCCAGGAAGTACTGGACAACGAAGGGTACCCTACCAGTTGTATCCCGTGTCTGTCTCCTGAGGAGGTCATTGCAGTTTCTCACTGTGGTATGTCAGAACTGGAATTCAATAAGTTGAGCATCGTATCCTGTTCTTATGAGGGTGTCCTTCAGCTCCTTCAGGTGTCCATTGCATTCCTCCTCATCTGAACAGTTCCTGGGTATGTGTAGGGCTTGTCCTTTGGGGATGGCTGTTTTAATATGTTTACAGTGGAAGCTAGACAAGTGGAGCATCATGAGGTTGTCCGTGGGCTTGCAGTAGAGTGAGGTACTGAGGTGCAAATGTGTTGCTGGTCAAAGCACAGCAGGTTAGGCAGCATCTCAGGAATAGAGAATTCGACGTTTCGAGCATAAGCCCTTCATCAGGAATAAGAGAGAGAGAGCCAAGCAGGCTGAGATAAAAGGTAGGGAGGAGGGACTAGGGGGAGGGGCGATGGAGGTGGGATAGGTGGAAGGAGGTCAAGGTGAGGGTGATAGGCCGGAGTGGGGTGGGGGCGGAGAGGTCAGGAAGAGGATTGCAGGTTAGGCGGGCGGTGCTGAGTTGAGGGAACCGACTGAGACAAGGTGGGGGGAGGGGAAATGAGGAAGCTGGAGAAATCTGAATTCATACCTTGTGGTTGGAGGGTTCCCAGGCGGAAGATGAGGCGCTCCTCCTCCAGCCGTCGTGTAGTTGTGTTCTGCCGGTGGAGGAGTCCAAGGACCTGCATGTCCTCGGTGGAGTGGGAGGGGGAGTTAAAGTGTTGAGCCACGGGGTGATTGGGTTGGTTGGTTCGGGCGGCCCAGAGGTGTTCTCTGAAGCGTTCCGCAAGTAAGCGGCCTGTCTCACCAATATAGAGGAGGCCACATCGGGTGCAGCGGATGCAATAGATGATGTGTGTGGAGGTACAGGTGAACTTGTGGCGGATATGGAAGGATCCCTTGGGGCCTTGGAGGGAAGCGAGTGTGGAGGTGTGGGCGCAAGTTTTACATTTCCTGCGGTTGCAGGGGAAGGTGCCGGGGGTGGAGGTTGGGTTGGTGGGGGGTGTGGATCTGACAAGGGAGTCACGAAGGGAGTGGTCCTTGCGGAACGCTGATAGGGGAGGGGAGGGAAATATATCCTTGGTGGTGGGGTCCGTTTGGAGGTGGCGGAAATGGCGGCGGATAATACGTTGTATGCGCAGGTTGGTGGGGTGGTAGGTGAGAACCAGTGGGGTTCTGTCTTGGTGGCGGTTGGAGGAGCGGGGCTCAAGGGCGGAGGAGCAGGAAGTGGAGGAGATGCGGTGGAGGGCATCGTCGATCACGTCTGGGGGGAATCTGCGGTCCTTGAAGAAGGAGGCCATCTGGGCTGTGCGGTGTTGGAATTGGTCCTCCTGGGAGCAGATGCGGCGGAGACGAAGGAATTGGGAATATGGGATGGCGTTTTTACAGGGGGCAGGGTGGGAGGAGGTGTAGTCCAGGTAGCTGTGGGAGTCAGTCGGTTTATAATAGATGTCTGTGTTGAGTCGGTCGCCCGAGATAGAAATGGAAAGGTCTAGGAAGGGGAGGGAGGAGTCTGAGACAGTCCAGGTGAATTTCAGGTCGGGATGGAAGGTGTTAGTAAAGTTAATGAACTGTTCAACCTCCTCGTGGGAGCACGAGGCAGCGCCGATACAGTCATCGATGTAGCGGAGGAAAAGGTGGGGGGTGGTGCCAGTGTAGTTGCGGAAGATGGACTGTTACACATATCCTACGAAGAGGCAGGCATAGCTGGGGCCCATGCGGGTGCCCATGGCAACTCCTTTAGTTTGGAGGAAGTGGGAGGATTGAAAAGAGAAGTTATTCAGGGTGAGGACCAGTTCAGTCAGTCGAAGGAGGGTGTCAGTGGAAGGGTACTGGTTGGTGCGGCGGGAAAGGAAGAAGCGGAGGGCTTTGAGTCCTTCGTGATGGGGGATGGAGGTGTACAGGGACTGGATGTCCATAGTGAAAATAAGGCGTTGGGGACCGGGGAAGCGAAAATCCTGGAGGAGGTGGAGGGCGTGGGTGGTGTCCCGAACGTAGGTGGGGAGTTCTTGGACTAAAGGGGACAGGACCGTGTCGAGGTATTGGGAGATGAGTTCGGTGGGGCAGGAGCAGGCTGAGACAATGGGTCGGCCGGGGCAGGCAGGTTTGTGGATTTTGGGCAGGAGGTAGAAACGGGCGGTGCGGGGTTGTGGGACTATGAGGTTGGAGGCGGTGGATGGGAGATCCCCTGAGGTGATGAGGTCCTGGATGGTCTGGGAGATGATGGTTTGGTGGTGGGAGGTGGGGTCGTGGTCAAGGGGGCGATAAGAGGAGGCGTCCGCGAGCTGGCGTTTGGCTTCAGCGGTGTACAGGTCAGTGCGCCAAACTACCACCGCGCCTCCCTTGTTGGGAGATGATGGTTTGGTGGTGGGAGGTGGGGTCGTGGTCAAGGGGGCGATAAGAGGAGGCGTCTTTGGTGGTGGGAGGTGGGGTCGTGGTCAAGGGGGCGATAAGAGGAGGCGTCAAGCCCGCAGACCTCCGCTCCAATCCCAACCTCACCATCAAACCCGCAGACCTCCGCTCCAATCCCAACCTCACCATCAAACCCGCAGACCTCCGCTCCAATCCCAACCTCACCATCAAACCCGCAGACCTCCGCTCCAATCCCAACCTCACCATCAAACCCGCAGAAAAAAACGCCATCCCATATTCCCAATTCCTTCGTCTCCGCCGCATCTGCTCCCAGGAGGACCAATTCCAACACCGCACAGCCCAGATGGCCTCCTTCTTCAAGGACCGCAGATTCCCCCCAGACGTGATCGATGATGCCTTCCACCGCATCTCCTCCACTTCCTGCTCCTCCGCCCTTGAGCCCCGCTCCTCCAACCGCCACCAAGACAGAACCCCACTGGTTCTCACCTACCACCCCACCAACCTGCGCATACAACGTATTATCCGCCGCCATTTCCGCCACCTCCAAACGGACCCCACCACCAAGGATATATTTCCCTCCCCTCCCCTATCAGCGTTCCGCAAGGACCACTCCCTTCGTGACTCCCTTGTCAGATCCACACCCCCCACCAACCCAACCTCCACCCCCGGCACCTTCCCCTGCAACCGCAGGAAATGTAAAACTTGCGCCCACACCTCCACACTCGCTTCCCTCCAAGGCCCCAAGGGATCCTTCCATATCCGCCACAAGTTCACCTGTACCTCCACACACATCATCTATTGCATCCGCTGCACCCGATGTGGCCTCCTCTATATTGGTGAGACAGGCCGCTTACTTGCGGAACGCTTCAGAGAACACCTCTGGGCCGCCCGAACCAACCAACCCAATCACCCCGTGGCTCAACACTTTAACTCCCCCTCCCACTCCACCGAGGACATGCAGGTCCTTGGACTCCTCCACCGGCAGAACACAACTACACGACGGCTGGAGGAGGAGCGCCTCATCTTCCGCCTGGGAACCCTCCAACCACAAGGTATGAATTCAGATTTCTCCAGCTTCCTCATTTCCCCTCCCCCCACCTTGTCTCAGTCGGTTCCCTCAACTCAGCACCGCCCTCCTAACCTGCAATCCTCTTCCTGACCTCTCCGCCCCCACCCCACTCCGGCCTATCACCCTCACCTTGACCTCCTTCCACCTATCCCACCTCCATCGCCCCTCCCCCTAGTCCCTCCTCCCTACCTTTTATCTCAGCCTGCTTGGCTCTCTCTCTCTTATTCCTGATGAAGGGCTTATGCTCGAAACGTCGAATTCTCTATTCCTGAGATGCTGCCTAACCTGCTGTGCTTTGACCAGCAACACATTTGCAGCTGTGATCTCCAGCATCTGCAGACCTCATTTTTTACTTGAGGTACTGAGGTGCCTGTCCTTGATGGAGATGTGTGTGTCCAAGAACGCAACTGATTCTAAAGAGTAGTCTTTGGTAAGTCTGATGGTGGAATGAAACTTGTTGATATCATTATGTAGTTGTTTCAGTGAATCCTTGCCATGGGTCCAGAGGAAGAAAATGTTGTCTATGTACCTTGTATATAGTGTTGGTCGGAGGTCTTGTGCAGCAAAGAAGTCTTGTTCTAACTTGTGCATGAAAATGTTGGCATGTTGGGGTGCACATTTAGTCCCCATGTCTGTTCCATGTGTCTGAATAAAGAACTGGTTGTCAAAGGTGAAGACCTTGTGGTCGAGGATGAAGCGGATGTGTTGTAGAATGGTGTCTGGAGATTGGCAGTACTGAGTACTGAGGCTGTTGAAGCAATGTCGTTTAAAGTGGGGAATGCTGGTGTAGAGTGTCGAGACGTCCATTGAAATGAGGAATGTTCCTAACAGAACAGCAGATAGACAGACAAAGGAGTGAAGAATGATCTGGTTAGGAGGGTGAATAGCTGTTAATGGGAACTGTTAGTAGGTGGTGAGTAATAGCAGACTATGTGATAACGTGGGTGAATAAGATTCCTGAGGTACTGACAAGGGGAAGTAGCAGTGGCAACATAGAGCTTAAAACCTCAGTTCTCTCTTAGAATGTATGAATTTTTTTGTCCACCACCACCATTCTGCTGCTCAGATAGTCTGCCTATATAGCTGCACCCATGTTAAGCTGGTGGAGTCCAAAGACAACCCTTCTGAAGCTAGAGTTCTCTAAAGTCACGCTGTGAGGCTATTTCCCCCAGTAAGAATATGCAGCCTTCCACCTATCACACTGTAGCCAGGGGGATAACACTGCATAGGAACACCAGGAATGGCAGGCAAAGGCACTTGGAAGGTAGCCAAGGGTGATTGTTTGACTTTTGTGTGGGATTTGGATAGCTGACTAAAGTTGGTTTGGAATGTTTGTTTTTCTCTGCCTTTTGTTTCAGCACTGTGTCCAAGAGACCACTGTGAAAGATGGTAAGGTGTGAGACGATTGTTGGATGAGCACTTACATTGCATTCATAGATACCGCGACAGGATGAAATGATTGCAGACATCCTGGCCATCAAGGGAAAGTGCTTCCTTTCCACTTTTTCAGCTGCTTATTGCATACTTTCTGGCAAGGTACATTAGATGTAACCAATACTAAAAAATCATTGTGCACACCCTGGTGATGGTTCTTATGGGGCAGAGGTAGTGTCTGTACTTCCGAGCCGGGAGAACTGGGTTCAAACCCCACCTGCTCCAGTCTTGTGTAATACCATCGCTGAACAGGTTGAGTAGGAAATATAAACACATTTGTAATCACTGAGGGGACTCCTCCAAAAATGGCTAGGCAGTTGGAGCATTGATGAAAAACCATAATGATCTTCTCAGTGACATTTAATATGGGAGCATGTCGCTCATTGAATGCACATTAACAGCTATTCACATGATATGGAGGTGTTGCTGTTGGACTGGGGGACAAAATTAAGAATCACACAACAGCAAGTTATAGTCCAACAGGTTTTTTTGGAAGTTCAAGCTTTCAGAGCACTGCTGATGAAGGCTACCTGATGAAGGAGTAGTGCTCCAAAAGCTTGTAATTTTAAATAAACCTGTTGGACTATAACCTGATGCTGTGTGATTTTTAACTAACCTGTGGGTGGGTTGTACATTGGTATAAATCAGATTGTTCCTGAGTCTTCTTTGTCACTCTCTAGGTACCTTCGGATTTACTATGGTGGTTCAAATGCAGACATCGGCAGATTAAAAACATCATGACAGCTTCCAGGTACCGCACATTAACCTGCACTATATGTACAGTGCTGAAGATTCATGGAATGGAACCAATTGTGTTGGTGGTACTTCTTTGAATTTGCATGCAGTGCCCGCAAAGTTATGTTCCCGATGGTGGGAACTAAGAGTTACAGTCTGAGAATTCAGGGTGAACCATTTAAGACAGAGATGAGGAGACATTTCTTCATCCAAAGCATAATGAGCCTTTGGAATTCATTACTGCAGGAAGTAGTTGATGTCAAAACATTGGATGTATTCAAGTGGCAGCTAGATGTAGCCCTTGGGGCGAATGGGATCAAAGATTATGGGGAGAAAGCAGGATCAGGCTATTGAGTTGGATGACCAGCCATGATTATGATGAATGGTGGACAAGATTTGAAGGGCCCATTGGCCTCCACCTGCTCCTGTCTTCTATGTTTCTATGTTTCCATACAATACACTGGGGAAGTCTGCTTTCCTACAAAATCATGTGTACAAATTGCTTGCTTCTCTTTGGAAGTGGAGCATACATTGCATTTCCCCTTCTTCACATTCAGAACATCAGTAACCTCCTCCAGCCTCGAAGGAGCCAGATGCAAAGAAGTTCATTGCCTTCGTGATGTTTACAGCCACTATGCTGCCCTCATTCTGTTCTGAGGCTAGAGATCCCCAACTGGTAGTAGGTGTCAATAAGCACTTCTTTAGTGAAATAGAAAAGTCACTCACACTATTCCTGAATGAGATTGAAAAGAGATGATTGTTCCTGAGGACAATAGGTAGACATGGCCTCCTATCTAAATCCCTTATCCCTTTTTTCTTCCTCTCTCTTCAAGCCATTTGTTCTCCTCTGTAATCAAATCAAAACTTCGATAAATATTCAGCAGCATGAAAGATGCCCCATCAATGTTTTTTAAAGGGGTCATCATCAAATTTCTGGGTAGTTGCTGACTGGTTACAATTGGCTGTTGTTGAGTTAATGAATGTGTTTGGTATAGTATACTGCTCTTTCAAATGTGAGAAGTCTATTGAAGTGGTATGGAACATGGTGAAGACTGTAATTTTCAATTCAAGTGGTCTTTTTAAATCACTTGCTCCTACACATGGTGCCATTGTTCTAATTCCTTTGGCCTGCAAGCATGACAGCGAGGTGGAACAGAGAGAACAAAAGCTAGTAGTGCAGAAGAGAAAATGAGGTCTGCAGATGCTGGAGATCAGAGCTGAAAATGTGTTGCTGGAAAAGCGCAGCAGGTCAGGCAGCATCCAAGGAACAGGAGATTCGACATTTCGGGCATAAGCCCTTCTTCAGGAATCAGTAGTGCAGAAACCAACTTGAAAGTGGTTAATGAATCTTTTAAGTAGTCCAGTTAGGAAGTCCTTCATGATTGATTGTGTGTTCAGCTGTTTGAAATTAAGAGAGGGTATACATTAGAGGTTTGAAGGGAAAAATAATACCTTTCAAGGTAAATCAGCATTGCACATTGACTGGTGTCATCATCTGCCTTCTCTGCATACTTCCAGCTTACACTTCAGACATCCATCCTAATAACCAATCCAAAATGGTACTCAGCATAGCCAACACTAGAAATGTGCATTAGCAAGATGGATACCATTTTGGTTCCAAAATAACATGTCAAAACTATGGCTATATACAACAAGAATTTAACTTGCACTTATTTTTGAAGGGTAAATAGGTGATCTGAAAATTTCTGCACTGTTATTAAATTCTCAAATGGCTGTTCTTCAAATGTGAGTTTCTATTGTTATTTCGATCTTAGGAGGCATCTTATCCTCAACCAACAACCAAGTTCACACACTTTCCAGCATAATTCATAATATAGTCCTTAGATGTAGTAACCTTGGCTAATGACACTCCCCAACTCTTACCCTAGATGCTTCCTCCTACAACTCACTGGTTGACATCTCTCTTTTGCAGTGTTAATATCTGTGCTGATCATTTGAGGCTGTAACATCATTTTTCTTAGGTGTCTAAAGGAACAAAGAAAAATGTTATAATCCCCAAAATAGAGCTTTAACTGGATGTTTAATTGCTATGTTTTATCTAAAGTTTATGTTTGAATGAACATTTGTGAAAGAATACATGAATAAAATAAAGACTGAAAAGCAAAGGGAGATAATACTTTCATAAATCAGCTTCATTCTCTCTGCTTCAGAAAATCATGTAATCAAGTCTCATTTCAAATATTCTAGAAAACATTTTAGTGTAATGTTGTGGTGCCTTCTAGGTTAGGATTTGAACAATGGTTCTCCCCTCCCTCACCACCCCTTTTTGCTATCTCATGAGGTTATGAAGGATCCCCTGCTAATATTTATTAAAAAACAGGGGAGTTCTCCAAATCCTAATTAACATGTATCTCTTAACCGACATAATTAAAGCATAATTATCTCATTGCTATTTTAAGGAACTTGCTTGAACAATTTGGCTGCTCTATTTCCCTATATTGTAAAGTGATTACACTTCAAAGAGACTTTCTTGGCTATCAAGCATTTTGGGAAGTGCTGAACTCTTGAAAGGTGCTAAATAAATCAAGTTTTATGATTGGCAAGCTCTCAAGAAGTCAAATAATTTGTTCTTACCACTTCCTGCCAGCACCAGCAGATTATTGTAAATTCCTTCTCTGAAACAAAAGAGAAATTAAGCCTTTCACTAAACATATGGAAAATTAAAGTGGTCTTCTGACCAACTTCCACAACACAAGACTCTCCACTCAATGATTAGGATTACAGTGAGATCCTGGAAAATGTGGACCATTTCCCATATCTTGGGAGAGTCCCCTCAACTTATGAAATTTTCAATGATGAAATTCAGCTCTTCCAAAGGTGTTAACTTGGCCTTCAGCTGACTAGGTAATGGAATATTTGATGCCTAGGATCGCAAACAAAAAACCCAAGATCATGATTTACTAGAAAGCAGCAATCCCCATACTCCTATATATTTGAATCTTAGACAACCTAGCACCTCAAAGCACTGGAGAAACATCACCTGCAGTTCTTCCACAAGATCCTCCAAATCTGATGGCAAGAAAGGCAATTCAACAGCAACATCCTTATCCAAATTAACATACTTAGCATCAAGGGGCTAATCACTAAAAACCAGCTCTGTTGGCAGAACATGTCTTTTGTATAGCTGATATTGGTCTTACAATTGCTGTACTGAAAATTCAATTGTGGCAGGAATCTCCTAGAACAACAGCTGAAATGCTTTATATTGTCTCTCAAGTATCCTTGAAGAAATTATATAGATGTATAACATGAAAAAAGACCCTTTGGTCCACCTTGTCCATGCTGACCAGATATCTTGTCCCAGTTGAAAGTATTTGGCTTTATCCCAATAAACTAATCCTATTTATATTCCCATCTGGATACCTTTTAAATGTTGTAATTGTACCTGCCTCCACCATCTTCTCTGCTAGCTCATTCAATATACGTATTACCCTCTGCGTGAAAAAGTTGCCCCTTAGATTCTTTTGAAATTTTTCCCCTCTCACTTTAAACCTATTCCCTCTATTTTTGGACTCTCATCCCTGGGGAAAAGACCTTGACTATCCACCCTATCCATGTCCATCATGATTTTATAAACTTCTACAAGTTCACCCCTCAGCCTCTGACACCTCCAGTCAAACATCATCTATGATTCAAGGAAACCTTTAGTTTCTAATTGCCCAAAATAGAGAAGATTCATTGGAGATGGTTGCAAATATATAGAAAAGCTTGATTGGAAACATGCAGAGTTCAAGTTGAGATATAAGAGAGAGTGTTCAAAACTCCAAACTATTCATCTATCCAACACTCAGACATAATCTGCCCTACATATTGCAGAGTCTGTTGATTGCTCATTGAATCTGTCACCAATTTCATAAACTCAACGAACCTGAGTTGAAACAAATTATTCTGGATCCTTAGGAACTGGTTGAGAAGAAGACTATGCAGAAACTAAAGCACAGTTAACCACTATTTGTTGCATTAGGGTGATTGGAATACAACATAATATTGCAGAAGGCTGAACTAAACTACTTCTCATAGCAAGAACAAGTTTATGACATATTGATATTACTGATTTTACAGTTCTATTAGTTAGAAAATTGTAAGACAGATTAAGTGTTTCAAATTTGAGACCTGTTTTTCTTAGAAATCCAGTTTATGCTGACATGTGTACTAATTAGCTTTCATGAAACTCAGCAACAGAATAATGGCAAACCGCATAACCCACATGCCTGAACTGTCTTTGATTTGAATCCTAGAACAATAACAGTACAGCAGCAGGCCCGGTCATTGCAAGACCAATTCACTTAGTTTCACTTCCCCATCCTGTTTTCTTCAGTTCTAAGTTTTTTTCTCTTCCTGAACTTATTTAATTTCTATTTGAAAGCTATGATTGAACCTGTCTCTGTCACATTCTCAGGCAGTGCGTTCCAAGTTCTAACTGCACATTGTTGAAAAATGTTTTTCTATACCTCACTTTTGTTTTTTTTTGTCATCCACTTCAATTCAGTGTCCTTTAACCCTTTCCCCAATATCACTGGTTTCTCCCTCCTGCTTTGATTATGTCAGCAGGACACACTAAATCTGTATTCTGTTGACACTTTTTATGAGTTTGGATAACAAGATGATAATGACTAGATAATTTGCTTTTATGTGACAGTAAATGATGGATGGATCTTAACTAGGGCTCAAATCTCCTGGTTTACATCCATCTGATTAGGCGGGTGTATGTTGGTTTAATTTCTCATCCAAAGACAGCAACAGAACAATGTTGCACTCCTTCATTGTTGCTCTGAAGTGTGCCTTGATCTTGCTGAGTCCCTGGTGTGGGAGCTGATCTCAGGACATTGTAAATTAGAGTTGACACAGTGCAACCAACTGAGCCACCACCAGCCACTATGCTTTGTACTTTGTCCAGATCCTTCGCGATTTTGAAATCATCTATCAAATTTCTTCTGAGCTTTCTCTGAGAAGAACAACCGCAGCCTCTCCAATCAATTGACATAGATCTCTTATCTCTGAAAGTACTCTTGTAGACCTTTTCTAACCCTTTATAATACCTTCACATTTTTTTCAAAAGGTGATGACCCAATTTGACACAATACTTCACTTGAGGTCAAACAGACATTTTGTGAATTTTTTTTTTAAATTCACTCAAAGGATGTATGCACCACCAGCTGGGCCAACCTGTCCCTAGTTATCCTTGAGAAGGTAACGTTGAGCTGCCTTCTTCACCACTGGAGTCTACATCGTCTTATGAGGCACATAATGCCACTGAGGAGGGAATTTCAGGATATTTATCCAAAGACACTGAAGGATTGACAATATATTACCAGTTCAGTACGGTGAGTGACTTGGAGAGAAGGTAGTAGTCTTTCCATGTATCTACTGCCCTTATCCTTCCAGGTAGCAGTGGTCATGACCTTGTTAGGTCAGTTTGGAAGCCATTTAACAGTCAACTACATTACCTGAGTCACATGTAGGCTAGACTAGTTAAGACCGTCAGACTTACTTTCCTCAAGGGAACCAAATTGGTTTTACAAAACTGGTCACCATTAGACTACTATTTAATTCCATATTTTATTGAAATTCACATTTCATCACCTATCATTCAAACTTATATTCCAAGAATATTAACTTGGAGGTCTAGAATACAAGTCAAATTACATCATCCCAGGCTATCACCTCCCCACTCACCATAACACAGCATTGTTTATTATCCTGTACGCCCTGTCTAATACTGCATTAAATGCAGAAAAAGATAACAAGTCTAAGGTGCTATCTGGGAGACCTAGACATAAATAGTCACACTGACGCATTGGTGGATTTGCAGTCCAATGTGATACACACAGAATGGAACAGATTTTGGCTTTGTATAGTAGAGTCATAGAATCATAGAGATATGCTGCATGGAAACGGACCCTTTGGTCCAACTCATCCATGCCAACCAGATATCTCAACCTTATTTGCCACCATTTGACCCATATCCCTCTAAACCCTTCCTATTCATATGCTCATCTAGGTGACTTTTAAATGTTGTAATTGTACCAGCCTCCACCACTTCCTCTGGCAGCTCATTCCATACACGTATCACCCTCTGCATGAAAATGTTTCCCCTTAGTTCTCTTTAAATCTTTCCTCTCTCACCTTATACCTATGACCTCTAGTTTTGGATTCCTCCACCCTGGGGAAAAGACCTTGACTATTTACCATATCCATGCCCCTCATGATTTTATAAACCTCTATAAGGGCACCCCTTAGCTTCCGACACTCCGGAGAAAACAGGCCTAGCTTATTCAGCCTCTCCCTCTAGCTCAAACCTTCCAATTCTGGCAAGATCCTTGTAAGTCTTTTCTGAATCCTTTCAAGTTTCACAACATCCGTCCTGTAGCAGGGAGACCAGAATTGCATGCAATATTCAAATAATGGCCTAACCAATGTCCTGTACAGCCGCAATATGACCTCCCAATTCCTATATTTGATGCACTGACCAATAAAGGCAAGCATGCCTAACACCTTCTTCACTATGCAATCTACCTGTGACTCCACTTTCAATAAACTATTAACCTCCTCTAAGGTCTCTTTGTTTCGCCGCATTCCCCAGGAATGACCTTACCATTAAGTGTATAAGTTGTGCCCTGATTTGCATTTCTAAAATGCAGCAACTCATATCTATCAAAATTACACTCCATCTGCCACCCCTCGGCCCATTGGCTCATCTGATCAAAATCCCATTTTACTCTAAGGTAATCTTCGCTGTTCACTACACCTCCAATTTTAGTGTTATGTGAAAAATTACTAATCACATCTCCTATGTTCACATCCAGACATATAAAGGATGAAAGGCAGTGGACCCAGCACCAATCCTTGTGGCACAGCGCTGGTCACAGGCCTCCAGTCTGAAAAGCAACCCACCACCACCACCGTCTGTCTTCTACCCTCGAGCCAGCTCTGTTTCCAGACAGCTAGTTCTTCCTCTATTCTGTGTGCTCTAACCATGCTAACCAGTCTACCATGAAGAACGTTGTTGAACGCCTTACTGAAGTTCATATAGATCTGCCTTCATCAGTCCTCTTCGCTACTTCTTCAAAAAACTCAATTAAGTTAGTGAAACACGATTTCCCACGCACAAAGCCATGTTGGCTATCCCCAATCAGTCCTTGCCTTTCCAAATATACATACATCCTGTCCCTCGGGATTCCCTCCAGCAACTTACCCACCACCAATCTCAGGCTTACCAGTCTATAGTTCCCTGGCTTTTCATTACCTTTCTTAAATAATGGTACCATGTTAGCCAACCTCCAATCTTCTGGAACCTCACCTATGGCTATCAATGATACAAATATCTCAGCAAGGGGCCCAGCAATTACTTTCCTCAGTTCCCACAGAGTTCTAGGGTACGCCTGATCAGGTCCCAGGGACTTATCCAATTTAATGCGTCTTAAAATGTTCAGCACCTCTCCTTTGTAATATGGACAATTTTCAAGATGTCACCACATTCTCTATCTCGCATATCCTTCTCCATAGTAAGCACTAATGTAAAATACTCATTTAGTATCTCCCCCATCTCCTGTGGTCCCACAGATAGGTGACCTTGCTGATCTTTGAGGGGTGCTTTTCTCTCCCTAGTTACCCTTTTATCCTTAATGCATTTGGAGAATCCCTTTCAATTCCTCGCCTTGTGTGACTATCTGTGTGGAGTGTGCACATTTTCCCCCTGTCTGCATGGGTTTGCTTCGGTTTCCTCCCACAGTCCAAAGATGTGCAAGTCAGGTGAATTGGCCATGGTAAATTGCCCATAGTGTCAGGTGCATTAGTCATGGGGAATGGGTCTGGGTTGGTTACTCTTCAAAGGGTCAGTGTGGACTTGTTGGGTTGAAGGGCCTGTTTCCATACTATAGGTAATCTAATCTAATTGCCAAAGCTATCTCATGTCTCCTTTTTATCCTCCTGATTTCCATAAACAAAGGAGTAGAAATTAGCCTATCTGGCCAATGAGTCTGCTCCACCATTCTATCATGGCTGATAGGTTTTTCAACCCTATTTTCCTGCTTTCTCCCTGTAACTTTTGATCACCTTGGCAATCAAGAAGTCATCCATCTCAGTTTTAAATATGCTCAATGACCTTGCCTCCACAGTCTTATGTGACAATGTATTCCACAGAATCACCACTCTCTGGCTGACGAAGTTTCTCCTTATCTCCATTCTAAAAAGTCTCCCCTTCACTCTAAGGCTGTGCCCTTGGTCTTCGTTTCTTCTGCCAATGAAAACGTCTTCCCAATGTTCACTATGTCCAGACTATTCAGTATTCTGAAAGTTTCAATTAGATCCTCACTCATCTTTCTAAACTTCATCAAGTATAGTTCCGGAGTCCTCAAATGTTCCCCATTTGTAAAGCCTTTCATTCCTGGAATCATTCTTGTGAACCTCCTCTGGAACCGCACCAGAGCCAACCCATCTTTCCTGATGTGTTGGGCCCAAAATTGCTCACAGTACTCCTATTGTGGTCTGAACAGAGCCTATAAACCTTAGAAGTACATCCCAGCTTTTATATTCTCATACTCAAGAGGTGAATAACAACATTGTATTTGCCTTCCTAACTATTGACTCAACCTGCAAGTTTACCTTCAGAGAAACCTGGACTAGGACTCCCAAGTCCCTTTGCACTTCAGATTTCTGAATTTTCTCCCTGTTTAGAAAATAGTCCATGTCTCTATTCTTCCTACTAAAGTGCATAACCTCACACTTTCCCACATTATATTTCATCTACTATTTCTTTGTCTACTCTCCTAACCTTCCAAGTAGTTCTGCAGTCTTCCCTCTTCCTGAAGTCTACCTATCTCTCCACCTATCTGTGTATCATGTGCAAATTTAGCAATAATGCTCTCAGTTCCTTCATCCAGATCAAAGTTGTAGAAAATGTTGTACACTCAACACCAACCCTGTGGAATATCACTGGTCAACGGCTTCCATCCCGAGATGGACCCTTTTATCCCTGCTCTGCCTTCTGGCAGACAGCCAATCTTCTATCCAATCTTCTTCCCTCTTAAGTATATTCCTACTGCCTTTATCCTCTTCTAGGGAATCACTTGATTTCCACTGCCTATACCTGATACATGCTTCCTTCTTATTCTTGACCAAAACCTCAATTCCTGATGAAGGGTTTTTGCCCAAAACATCGATTTTCCTGCTCCTCAGATGCTGCCTGACTTATTGTGCTTTTCCAGCATCACTCTAATCTTGACTCTAATCTCCAGCATCTGTAGCAGCCACTTCTGCCCAAAACCTCAATTTCTCTAGTCATCTAGCATTCCCTACGGCCTTGTACCCTCTACCAGCCTTGCCCTTCACCCAAACAAGAAAATGCCACCTTCTGGACTATCGTTATCGCATTTTTGAAGGCTTCACATTTTCCAGCCATGCCTTTATCTGTGAAAATCTGCCCACAATCAACTTTTGAAAGTTCTCGCCTAACACTGTCAGAATTGGCCTTCCTCCAGTAGGTTAAGCAATGGAAATAAAATTTGGGAGAAGTGTAAATATGCTGTCTATCTGCTATCATCCATTTTACTCTTTGCGCAACATCCAAAGCTATCTGAGTAAAAACCAAAAGAACTGTGGATGCTGTAAATCAGTAACAGAAACAGAAATTGCTGGAAGAGCTCAGCAGGTCTGGCAGCATCTGTGGAGAGAAATCGGAAATAATGCTTCAGGTCTGGTGACCCTTCATCAATCCTTAGGATGTTCTGAGCAAGGGTCACCGGACCCAAAACATTAACTCTGATTGCTCTGCACAGGTGCTGTCAGATCTGTTGAGTCCAGCAATTCCTGTTTTTGTTTCTATCTGAGTAGGTAGGCTTTTGCAAAACTTATTCAAGTTATATCTTAGGATTCAGAGTATGGGTCAAAATTTAGGCAGGGACCTTTTAAGAGACATTTCCAGCATCTGCTGCCTAACTTCATAAATTAATTGAATAGTTCCTTTCAGAATTAAAAATAGCTTTGGGAGGTTGTTAACATCTATACCATCAGCTAAATAAGACACTACAATGACATCTTGGATCATTTTGAAAAGATAAATTGGTGAAGTCAGCTTGAAATTGGAGTCTCTCAAATGAATTTTCTGTGGATTTCTCTGCGATGTTTAGAAATCAGTCAACTCAAGTGAAGCCAGAAGAAACTTATGATGCCATATATTTTTCTGCTGTGAACAGATTTAATGAGCCATCCACGGGTATAATGTGAGACATAATGAGCTGAATGTTTGAATTTATTGACTAAGTCTGAGTTGCATTTAATTTCTTCAGAAGATTTGTCACCCTGAGGCTAAATGAGATCTCTCACCATTTCTTACCAAACTCGCCTTATTAATTACCTACCGTGCTCCCAAACTACCTCGCATGTTCTTTTAAACCTATCTTACCACATGTCATTCCCACAACAACTTGCCACAGTGCATATTCCATCATTTAACTTTTGCCCCACCATCTTTAAAAAGTCTGTTTTGCACCTGGACAGTCTGGAGCCTCCCTGTACAGTTCCTGAAATTTGACATAAGCATGACATACAGAGGGATATCAGCACCCTGGTTTTCAGGCAGTCCTTCTCACCCACGTCCTGTAAGAAATTCATTTCCTTTCTGTCTCCATCTTGTTTTATATTCTATTACCAGATGCAGCAGTATCAGCAAAGCCAGGATTGATTGCCATCAAAATGTCACAATCTGAGATTTAAAGTACATTGAGAGCCCAAAGGCATGGAATTTTTAATTTATTCTTTATTCCAACAACATCAAGTTGTTACAATTATGATTGGAAATTAAGATTAAACTAAGAAAATAAATTATTTACAGTGAACTAACCCTGTAGTTTTTATTTGAGGAAATGATTTGTCTCTGATTTGTCTCTGTCTGTCTCTCTCTCCATGAGGCCTCTTTCTGACAAAGACCCACTTTCCTCCCGAAAGAGTTTGCTTGACTGCTCAACACCCCTTTTTCCTCAACATTTCCACGTGCTGCTGAAAATCTTTGTACATTCTTCCCTGCTTCAAATTTGCCAAACCAATAAACATACTTAATGCACAGTGACCATTCAGTAAGCCATTGTTTTACCAGCAGGTTCAATTGACCATTGTGACTAAAATGTTCAGGTCCACACTACTGGTAGCATCACTAATCTGGACAAGTGGAAGTGTTGCTCAAGACGAGCTTCTCAGCTTAATGGTACTTTCCATGGCTCCAGGCTCTGTGGCAGATCACTGTAGTTGGTGTCTAAGTCAGTCAGGTCTCCAGCAACACTCCTTGATTTAGTTGCCATCTCCCAGTCATGAGTCATCTATCAGGGCTGGAGTGAGCCTCCCCACACTGCCCAGAATCATAGTACACAGTTCACTCCAGGATTCCTCATTGCTATGCAAATTGACTTCACTTGAACCATCACTCAATGACATTTCACATTTGACAATATCATTGAGAGATCTCTTCGCCTCCACAGTTCTATTCCTGACGCAGGGCTTTTACCCGAAATGTCAATTTACCTGCTCCTCAGATGCTGCCTGAACTGCTGTGCTTTTCCAGCACCACTCTAATCTAGAATCAAATCTGCAGTCCTTGTTTTTACCTCCACATCATCCACCAGGCCTTTGGCCTCAAGCAACTCCCCTCTGTCAACCACTTTCTGAAATTGCCCTCTGGCTATTGGTTCAAAAACATAAGTGTGGCTATCCATGTTCAGCTGTTTGATAACTTTGTGGGGTTCAGGATCCCAGATATCTTTAGCTTATTCTGAGCCCTGATATTCTAATTTGAGAGGAATAGCCTCTGTTAGAGGAATACAGAGGGTATAGAAGAATGGAGGCCATGGTGTAGAAACTGAGGTAATGTTCTGGGACCCTACATTTGAATCCCACAATGGCAGATGGTGCAATTTGAATTTAACAAAGAAACGAAATTGGAAAGAAGAATCTAATAGTAACCATCAAACCATTGCTGATTGTCAGGAAAAGCCCACCTGGTTCACTATTGTCCTTTAGGGAGAAAAACTGCCAAACTTACCTCATCTAGCCTGCATTTGACTGAAGCTCCACAGCAATGTGGTTGAATCTTAATTGTCCTTGGGGCAATTAGGAATGGAAAATATATGCTGGCCTAGCCAGTGATGCTGCATATCATAAATGAATAGAAAGTAGCCATGTTCTGTTTTGAAGGTCAGTTTTGTCAGCCTTGTGATTATTCAATGTTGTTCTTCTCAGAAATATCTCTCTTTGAAGTGATCTTGAACACCTGGTTTAGCATCATATGATACAGGGTGATCCACTCATTTCACTGGCCATCTCCATTAGAAGGTGTGCTGAGCACAAGGAGGATGATTAGGTCTCATTCAAAGAAATGATTTGTGCTGAATAGCTATGAGTGAATTCAAGATACTAATATTAGCGTAAACCTGCTCCAGAAGGTACACAAGGTCACCTTTGTTTACTCTCAGTAAGCAAAGTATGCAGTCATGCAATATACATGTAGTTGAACTATTCACACTGTTCATTTTCCTCCAAATGTTTGGGATAGGTCTTGACTATGCCATAGATCTGGCAAAATTCCTGTAGGATCTTGTTCTAGAATTTGTACCTCTGACCACAATGAATTCACCATGGAATACTGAAATGGACAAACCAGTCAGTCTGGTTATATTCAAGGCCTTTTGGTTACAGGTGAGAATAGTGTCTGTTAGCTTAGTGAAGGCTTCCATGAGTGTAAGAACATGTTCCGTCGTATTACTACTGGGATCAAGGACTTTAAATCCTTGTGATTGAAGTTATGACCATGTCCCAACTCAAAGGCACTCATTTGCTTATTTTGCTAACACTTGGATTAAGATTCCATAGAGTGTCACTGTTGTATTAATGGGTGAGATCCAAATCAGGTCCAGACAAACTGCCAGATATTGTTTTATCTTTACCATTTATTTTGAAAGAGGACCTCAAAAAAGCTTCAACCGTTTGAAGTGGGCTTCATTGTGGGCAAGGAACTCTAGGGTCTCTTGGCAACCAGGAATGCCATACTGGTGTAAAGCCACTTCCCTAATTTTGGCCAAAGACCTTTTACAATGACAATTGTTGTCAATATTAGCAATTGTCCTGGGTCAGCAACATCACTCTCTGGTCAGCACAGGTGTCTTTTCCATCACTTGAATCCCGACTAACATTTGAGGCTCAGAAAGTATGAGTTGCTTCACCTCTCTATCTTTGTTATGAAACTGGATCCTCTTTGATTAAGTTCTAAACCCTAGTAATTTCTGTGCCGATTTGGACTCCTTCATGAGTTTATGCTGGGTTGATGGATGTCAGGCCTTGAAGTTATGGTGACCTGGTGACCACTGATATCACTGTTTGTGTGGTGTTTTAGTTCTTCCATGGAAATAACATCATCAAGTAGATTGAGAGGCCCTGCAATGTCTGACAGGGCTGAAGCAACAGTCATTCTGAAATGCTGTTATGAAAATAATGACATGCGGTCTCCTTAAAATACTTCAGCGATTAACTCAGTTCCTAATAGGAAGATGACTTTGAGTTCATGATTCAACTGTTTTGATTCTAGAAATGGGCAAGTAGGATCAGTTTAATGAGTTAGACATTTCAATCCAACTAGTGATCCCCAACTGCCTATATAAGTTCCTTAGCTTTTTACTCTCTTTTTCCTGTGAATCTCTTAAAAAAAAGTATTAGTGTTGCCAATTACTTAACATGCACTGCAAAAAACCCCTTATCTCTTTAATGATTGGCACTGCCATCCAGTGGCTGAAAGTGAAAAAGACAGCTGATAAACTTTACTGATCAAATTGTCAAATTAATATTTTTATTTAAGAAGTATGATAAATTATTTTAAGTAAAGCACAAAATATTGATTTAGTATTTATTTCAATTGATTGCTTTATTCTTCCATACGTGTTTGTGCTTTATACTGCATTATTGTTAAATGTATAGCCTTTTTCTCAGTATCTTTTAAGCTTAACTATAAAGTATGACGAGAAAATGTATATCTTTCCGTTTGACTGGAAACCTTTTGAATTACAGTACAGAATATCTTCTTGTAAATAGTCATCTTCTAAAAAATTAGGTATTAATTAAATAAATCAGAGTTTCATTATTTTGGTCTGTTAGGTAGCCTGTTTCATGTTTCCATGATTTTCTGTATTAGAATGAAAAGAGATATTGACAGACTTTAATCCACCACAGAATGCTACTGTTGTCACATAGGTGTCAGTGGCAGTTGCTGGCAATAGTTTCAGTGTACCACTGCCAAAAAATGTAGTTTAGCATTGAGCCAATTTTAGTAGAATCGGTGTAAATGAAAGCACTACCTTCGTGAGTTTATTCACTACAGTTTTACTATGCCATATAATTAGTATGGTATTGAATTTATTAGTTATATTTTTAAACATTGTGCCTTTTAACTTTTCCCTTTCCTATCAATAACTTTTAATAAATAGAAAATAAATAGATAGACCATAGTTAACAAATAATGCTCTATAATCTGTTTGAATGTCTTTCCCCCCATTTATCAATGCAACTTACTCCCCACTTTTCTGTTACATAATTCATCATCACCAACAAGACAGTGGAAGCTAAAAAATGACAGTCTGATACACTGCAATATCCTAGAATCTGATCTGTCATCATGATGCAAGCTTTTGTCTCTAGCAGTAATGCAACAATATTTATGTTAGTTCCAAGAACAGAAGAACTTCTTGTAGATAATGTAATACTGAAAGATTCAACAGAAGTCTACAACATCGCCTTGTATATACACATAATATACCAGGACTTCCTGGCTGGACTATTATTAAGTATTTGGTTACAATCTACTACAAATAGCAGCATGCCTCTATCAGCATGACATGCTTCAAGTAGCTCCAATTAAGATGAAATTAGAGACTTACATACCTTTGAGTCATTTGCTATGATAATGTCTCAAGAATGTATCTTAAAGATCTATTATAAAGAAGCCATGAGACACAACATAACAGCCCCTTTTCCTAAGTTAATAAATTAAGTCCCAAACAGATAAAGTTAGTTTGGATGTACATGTGATGTTAATTTGACAATTATACAAACTGGTAAAAACAGAGATAAAACGATTAACAATTCAAATCAATATAATGCTTTCGAGGTTTGACAACTTGTTCTGATCTGGTGTTGTGTACCATCTGGAGTGGGACATTATATATTTGGTTTCTCTGGGATGGTAACTTGTTTGCTTTCCTGGGGTTGCTCATACTTAACATCATTGCACAACCATCACTGGAGTTTTCTTCCTCACTGAATTCAGTGATTAGACAATTGTTTGCTAGGCAAGGTTGTTCCAATTTGCCTTCCGAGCTAAATAATAGTGGAGATGGTATTGCCTTCTCCACTGGTGTTGCACAAAAATGTAACAAGGTAATAGAAAACTTGTGACTGGCTGCTCGACACTTGATGGTCATAGATCTAACAGCACTACAATATGTCCTTTTATGCTGTGGTGAGAATGTAATGTGGATCAATTGCCACTTAACACACATTTTGAAATGGTTTGCCAGTGAAATGCAGTCTTTTGAGTCACTATCTATTCTGGTAAACTGAATAAACTGAAATAGTGCTCATTGTAAAAGATGACAGAATGGCTTTTACTGTACTTAAACCCCTTAATCAAACAAACAATAGGCCCATGATTCTTTATGTTTAATCTATATTGTTTGTCAGTTTTCCTGTGCCTCATTTTAAATAGTCCCACATCATCATTACAATCCTCAAAAAAAACTCTATGTTCCTCCTTTGTTCTTTGAATTAAATTGAATTGAATTGAATTGAACTGAATTGGATTGAATTTATTGTCACGT
Organism: Hemiscyllium ocellatum; assembly: GCF_020745735.1. Lineage (NCBI taxonomy): Eukaryota > Metazoa > Chordata > Chondrichthyes > Orectolobiformes > Hemiscylliidae > Hemiscyllium > Hemiscyllium ocellatum. Next base: position 68,826,521 of record NC_083406.1, on the reverse strand, counting down.
GTACCGAGGCACAGTGAAAAGATTTGTCTTGCGAGCAATACAGACAGATCCCATAATTAAGTAGCATAGATAAGTAAATAATAGGTAAACAGCAACAAAAACAAAAACAAAATCACAGGTACAGGCGAATGTTAACAGCTTGTGAGTCCATTAAGTTTTCTAACAACAGCAGGGCAGAAATTGTTTCGAAATCGGCTGGTGCTTGTGTTCAGGCTTCTGTACCTTCTCCCCGATGTTGGAGGTTGTAGACAAACATTGCCAGGGTAGGATGGATCTTTGAGAATGCCGGTAGCCTTTCCTTGACAGCGGGCCTGGTAGATGGATTCTGTAGATGGGAGGTTGACATTTGTGATTGTCCAGGCCGTGTTCATCATTCTCTGTAACCACCTCTGATCTTGAATGTACAGTTGCCATACCAGGTAGCGATACATCCAGACAGAATGCTCTCGATGGTGCACCTATAAAAGTTGGCAAGAGTATTCGCCATCATGCCAAACTTTCTCAGCTGTCTGAGGAAGAAGAGATGTTGTTGGGCCTTTGTAACCACTGCGTCTACATGAAGGGTCCAAGAAAGCTTGTGTGGATGGCCACTCTCGGGAGCTTGACACTCTCCACTTGTTCCACCTCTGTGCTGTTAATGGGTAGGGGGGCATGAGTAACATCCCGCCAAAGGTCAATAATGAGTTTCTTGATTTTGCCGGCATTGAGATCTAGGTTGTTCTCAGTGCACCATTTTTCCAGGACTTCCACCTCCCGTCTGTTTCGTTGCCATCAGAGATTCGATCAACTATGGTGGTGTCAACAGTAAAACTTATAAATGGCATTGGCTCTTGTGTATCCCCCTTTGTCTTCACTCCACAACTGACTCCTACATTCAGCCTCTTGGACTTGTGCTCTGAAATTACCTCTCAACAAGTCACTCCTACATGTTAACATTACCTCATTACCTTTAAGGCCCCTCTTACAGCTCTTTTTTTCAAAACAAGGTTGTAGTAATCCCTTGTATTCCTGATGAAGGGCTTTTGCCCGAAACATCGATTTTCCTGCTCCTCAGATGCTGCCTGAACTGCTGTGCTTTTCCAGCACCACTCTAACCTAGACTCTGGTTTCCAGCATCTGCAGTCATTATTTTTACATATTAATCCCTTGCAATGTCTGATTCTTTGGCTGTGTCCATTTTGTCCACTTTAACTGCTGTGAATCACCTTAGGATGTTTCTCAGTGGAACAGGAACTATATAAAAACAAACTGTTGCATGTTACAGAATCAGTAATGGTCTTTATCCATGTTACACATGACTAGTTTCAAACTCTAAAGACATTGGAAAACTTTCAGATTAACAAACAAGCACTCCAACAGTGTCAAATACAATAATTTAAAATGGAATTACGTGCTGGATTTCTCTTATAAATAATGTGCGCATATAAGTCAATGTAACATTGTAATCAATCTCGTGAGTTTGAATGGCAAAAAAACTCATCAGGCTCAGCTTTATTAATTTCTGAAGTTAACAGAACTCTCAGACTCGAAGCTGTTTCGTAATTCATACATGTATCAATTACCCTGTAGTAATGAATATAATATAGGGAAAAACTGTAGTTATCAGTATATTTGCAGCAATTTCACCAATTACCCGAAGTAACAATCCTGCCTGTTTGCAAATGTTCTGAAAAGTTATCTACCGATTCTTTAAGGACTACAATAACAATTTACAAAAACATTAAAAAATAGCACAATTTGAAATTTATGAGTACAAATTTTAAAACCTATGTTTTTATCACATTTTTTTTAATGTGCTTTTTTAAAAGGCTTTTTCCCTATGTGGCAGAATGGTCTAACACTACATTAAACTAATTCTGTCAGCCAAAGCTAGTACTAGTACATTTAGTGACAATTATCTCATGGTTTATGAAATATTTAGTTTCAAAAAATTATTTGAATTAAAATACTTTTAGTCTATTTGAATTCACCTGTTCTAAAACACCATTATGAAATGTTAATAAGTGATTTATATTACAAAAACTTTTGAAGTTATTGTCTTACCATTTCTCCATTGAGGTATGATTTGGAGATGCTGCTGTTGGACTGGGGTGTACAAAGTTAAAAATCACACAACCCCAGGTTATAGTCCAGCTAGTGTGCTTCCAATTAAACCTGTTGGACTATAACCTGGTGTTGTGTGATTTTTAACTCTATTAAGGTACTTTCTTTAACAATATATTCTCCATTCGAGTTGGTACTGCATCAAAAGAATTGATTCCAATATTAGAATGCACAACAAAATTCTAACAATGTACCTTCATTTCCTTCATGCCCCAGCACAGTTGCTATTTCCATTGGTTTGGTCATAGCTGCCGACCAACACATAGGATTACCAATCTAGTAAAACTGTTTTTCAGCTAATAACATCTCCAGAGAAACAAGACAGAATTTATATCTTCTCAATTCCACACCCAGTGGTCTCAGGCCCATTAAGATCAGGCAGTTTATTAGTCATCTAAGCAGTTAATACTTTTATGAACTTTCTACTTCAGCTTTTCTGTCTCCAAGCCACTTGTGATGCCACATCATTAATTCAAAAGTGTGTTGCCCAGGACAGTTTCAAGTTTCTGTTATAAAGTTTAAAAACTGCTTAAGCTGCTTTGATACCTTATACTGATTCCTTAGGTTGCTGCAAACCATTAAACATTGGAATTTTGGTCACTGAGATTCATGCAGCAAGATTTTTCAGCTTTTATGAAAGGACTACTTTTATAATAATTTCAACACTATTAAAAACATAACTTCTAACAATTTTTAATGCTCTGCGCTTTTGTAGAAAGTCACAGAGCAACATACCCCAATATAAAATTACGCTAAAAATCACACAACACCAGGTTATAGTCCAGCAGATTTAATTGGAAGCAGCTTTCGGAGCGACGTTCCTTCATCAGGTGAAGCACAATCACCTGATGAAGGAGCGTCGCTCCGAAAGCTAGTGTGCTTCCAATTAAATCTGTTGGACTATAACCTGGTGTTGTGTGATTTTTAACTTTGTACACCCCAGTCCAACCCCGGCATCTCCAAATCATAAAATTACACAGCCTTGTGAATCAAAAGGATTACTAATTTGCATTTCCAAAGCATCATTAATGAAAAGAACATTTCCAAAACTAAAAGCAAAAAGCATTCCAAAGAGCTAGAGAATTCTTAAGTCTCAAAACATTAACTCTTGTTTTTCTCTCCACCGATGCTGCCAGATCTGCTGAGTTTCCCCAGTATTTTCTGTTTTTATTTAACATTGAAAGAAACCTCACTAACGGATATAGAGAAGGTGCTCAGCCAGGAATAGTAGGTGGAGAGGTTTAGGTAAAGAGGTCCAAAGGGCTGGACTGGCTGAAGGGTAACCAAGAACAACAGTACATCAAACTGGAATTAAAGGAACAAATCATTCAAGAGGAATTATAGCTTGAAGAAGACTGAAAAGGAAAGAAAATGAGAAAGAGAAAAATAAAATAAAAGAAAGATCTGCAGAAAGCATACTGGACTCTATTCTGTTTCTCTTTTCACAGGTGCTGCCAGACCCGTTCAGTTTCTCCAGAATTCTCTGTGTTTATTTCAGCTTTCTGTCCAGTTCATCTGTAACCAAAGATATCAGATTCTGGAGGTCTGAACTAGATATCTCGATGTCAGGATATACTCAAGGGGATTCACAACTTTCTGCATCATTTCAAGGCCCAATGCCATACAACGTTGGCTGCAGCAAGACAAGGGCTATCCAATCCACATATAGCTGATGGCACTTTTATGAACGCTTCAAACTGATATACAATGGCAATACAATGCTACTTAAAGTGGAACAAATCATGAACCACCTTGAGATAAGGTTTTAACACCTGGATATCTCCAGTGGGGCTTTGCACTATAACCCAGAAACCGTGTGCCATATCTTTGCTTCATGCTTCAATCAAAACTGGAGCTAACAATGAGGCGATGTCATGCTTGCAGATGAATTGAAGTTCAAGAGCAGTCTTCTATGAATGAGGACAAGGATAATGAACTGGAGCCAATCCAAGAGAACATATCAGAGTTATGCATCATCAAGCTTGAGAAGCCAGGTACAACGTAATTGAAATCTGCTTCCAGGAGGCAATGAGCTGAGTTTGGACTTCATTTCATTGTGTTATTTCTTGTTGGTTATGTGGCAAAAAGTCTGTGGTCAGTCCACAGTACATGTGAACCTGTTCATTTTTGTACACATTGAACTTTTCTATTGATGAATGAATGTTTTGTTTTCCATGTGATTGAATGCATGGTATCTTGAGCTGATCGTACTGTACAAAATCTGCAGTCAGTGAGACAGGGCAGCAACATCACATAGTGCAGTGGTTAGCTGGCATAGGGAATCCGAGTGCTGCGTATTGCAGTCTCTCGTGATGGCAGGAGGTTGTGAGCAAACACCCTTCAATCATCAGTTTGCCTTCAATGTTTAAGTAGATGGTAAATTGTGCTGAAAAGCTTGAACATTCAGTCAGACATCATTTAAACTAAAAGAGGCAGCTTTGTGTACCTTCTCTCAGCAGATGACTGAGCTATGAATGAAAATAGAGATGTGAACCACCCATTGTACATCTCCCAGCCTTGAATGGCAGTATAGTCCTTTGTAAAAAAGTAAGATGAAATCCAACGTTGCTTGCAGAGATGTGTGAAATAATCACTGACCATCCTCTCAATCCTAAGGTAGATGAAAGTGCAATGCAGGGCAGGTTATCCCTGCACATTGCTTGTAACTTCAGGGTTGTTTACACTGTTGTCCCCAGCATTGAAACACTGATCACCCTTAATCAGCTCCGATGGGCTGGGCACATCGTCCACATGACCAACACAAGAGTCTCCCAGCAGGTGCTATACTGCCAGGCGAACCCCAAGTGGACAGAAGTGTTTTAGTGATACTCTCAGGGCTTCACTGGCAAAGTGCGGCATTCCCACTGACACCTGGGAATCACTGGTCCGAAACTATCCAAAGTGGAGGAGGAGCAACCTCAAGACTTGATGTCCAAATAAAGCCGAAGCCAAGCAATAACAGCGAAAGGAGTGTGTTGTCACACCAATGTTCCACTCACCCCTTCCTACCTTGTACCACAAGTGTAACTGAGTCTACAATAGCCATATCAGTCTATACAGCCATTTATCGACTCAGCCTGAGAGTGGAAGAGTCATCCTCGTCTGCAAGGCACCACCAATGACGATGACACAAAAGTGCAATGCCTTGACTGCAGTCATCAACATAATGTTTCAAATCCTTGGTCTCTAATGCTATCTGCAGTCAGGAGTTAGCTGCTTGTGAAAAATGAATGTGTCAATTTCTACTTCTATTCTTCCTTGGAATGCATGAAGCAGCTGCTCATATGTCACCTTCAGCAGTCCAACAGTATCAGAGTGTCCGTGCACCTATGTTTACAAAGTGCAGGATTACTTATAATGACGTATTACCTATGCCACATTTGTGCTCTCAGTAAGTTTTTCTGTTTCCTTTCCCTCCCACTAGATCTAGGTACAGTTCCAGGGTCTACAGCTTAGATGGAGGGAGCCTGCTCTGTAGTTAACCTTAGCAGCCTGGTAGACTTGGCTGCTCATCCTCAGAGGCATTCAGGTCTAGAGAGCCCAGGCCCGCAGTTAGCATACTGCCCAAATGCAGGGTCCAGCACTACAGGCACGGAGAAGGTAGAGCAGTGTCCTGAGGAGAAGCTTCTGGAGGTAAAAGAGTGTACCTTATCCTCAGTTTGGGTGCCTATTGGCACTAACCTGTCTCCATGAGACAAAGAGGCACCAAGAATGAGGACGAGGTTCCTCATCCTCCTCTTACCTCGACATTGATGCTGAGCACTGATGGATACAGCAATGGAGTGCAGGTCTGTGTGCATATCCTGCAGACAGTATTCTAGACCTGATCAGAACTGATTACATTGGTGAACTCTTTCAACCTTTGATCCATTTTATGGACTCTCTCTAATAAATTTGCCTGCTGTTGTTGAGCCTCTTAGTGAATTTTGATGAAGTCATTAATGGTCAAGGCCGTGGGATCATCTTCAACTTGGGGATGAGCAGATTCATAGTCTCCAGCAGAGTGCTAGCCAGTTGGGACGTTTCTTCCTCAATTGCTGCAGAGATGTACCAGTGATGTATTCATTAGATGGTGCTCCTGAATTTAATCTGTCAAAAAAACTCACCAAAGTGAATGGCTCTGAGCTGCTGAAGGGTGCATCCTCTGAGGGTTGAGTGGTTTCCTCCTCATAGGTAGAGGTGGAGCTGAGGGTTTCTGACAATAGCTTTCCTCTGTTCCAGGCCATTGAGTCCCATTAGTGTTTCCATAAATGAAGAGAGGGAATTCGTTGTGAAAGAACGGGTAAAAACTTGTTCAGGTTAAGAACGAGTGTGGAGTTAGAGAGGAGTGCAGCACAGAACAATGAAGCTACTCAGTTGGTTGGAAAGGGGTGACGCTCTCAGTATCTTCACATGAATAATTGCCCTTTTCCTGGTCAACTTCAGCATCATTTTCTCATATGGGAAGCCTGATGTTCACCACCTGGCAACTGGTCTTAGCCCTCTCAACCCAGTAATGATCTATTTTTTTCCTGCAAAGACACAAAAGGGACAACTGTGCATGTTAAAAGTGAATGGGAAAGGTGATATGGGGCAGGAAAGTGTGTGAGATGTCCCCATTGAGTGAGTAGAAAGCCCAGAGGGCAGGACAGGTTTGGAAAGATGAGGTGGGTGAGAGCTGTTGAGTGAGCAGGCTGCATGCAAACAACAAAGAACAAAAAACCATACAGCACAGGAACAGGCTCTTCGGCCTTCCAAGCTAGTGCCTCCACATTTTGCCCTTCCATATTAAAGCTGTCTTAACTTACAGTATCCCTCTATTCCCCTCCTATTCATCACTTCACCCAGATGCTCCTTGAATGCAGCTATTGTGTCTGCTTTCACCACCTCCTCTGGCAATGCGTTCTAGGCACACATCACCCTTTGTGTGAACGACTTGCCTCGCTCAATTCTTTTAAACTTCTCCCCTCATACCTTGAACATGTGTCCCCTAGCAATTAACCCCTCCACCCTGGGAAAAAACTTCATACCATCTACTCTATCCACGCCAATCACAATCTCATTAGGTCGCGCTTCAACCTCCTGCATTCCAGTGAAAACAAACCCACCCTATCCAGCCTTTCTTCATAGCTAAAATCTCCCATACTCGGCAACATCCTGGTAAAACCTTTCTGCACCCTCTCCAAAGCAACCACATATTTTCGGTAGTGTGGTAACCAGAACTGTACGCAATTGTGAGAGTTGCAGTCCATGAATCTTGATAAGATGTGAAGACTGAGTGATGGTGGCCCAGTGAGTGTGAGTGGCAGTTTCCAGTTCGGAGGGAACCATACCTGCTGATGTTTTCAGTCAATTCCACCCACAGTTGCTTGATTGCTTTTACTCTTTGCCTTGTTGTCCTTGGGAGAGCTCATGTCATTGCAGCACCTCTGATCCCACAACAGAACCTTAGTACAAGACTCATAGATCTGGGATAAGCATTTCCAGGTTCTTTCCTATTCCTGTCATTTGTACTTCATATCTCTTTCATTAAATTTCTTTCACTTTGTAGAATGAAACCAATCAGAAGAGAGCCTAGAGGAATAATGACAATATTTGGCCTAGGAAGAAGCAATAGTCATGCACAAAAATCAGCAAATTAGGTTGCTCACCCGAAAATACTTCTGGCATCAGTGGTATATCACTATACTGTTAATCCAGAGACCCAGTTAATGTTCTGGAACCCAGGTTCGAATCCTGCCACAGCAGTTGGGGGAATTTGAATTCAATAAAAATCTGGAACTAAGAGTCTAATGATGACATGAGTCTATTGTCGTTTGTCAGGAGACACTCATGTGGTTCACAAATATCTTTTAGGGAAGGAAACTGTCATCCTTATCTAGTTTGGCCTACATGTAACTCCAGGTCCACAGCAATGTGGCTGACTCTTAACTGACCTCTGGCCAATTAGGGAAGGTCCATGGTGGCCTCGCTAATGATGCCCTCATCCCGTGAATGAATAAAAAATTCTCATTAACTCTGTATTTGTCTCAACAGGTGCTACATGAATTCTATGTATTTCCATAATTTCCTATTTTAATTTCAGTTTTGCAACATCTGCAGATCAACCTCTTTCCAGTCAGCTACAATTTATTTTATGGGCTATATAAATTGGTGTGATTGCAGGTTTATTTCCTTAAACAGTTCAGCAAAATAAATCAAAATAAGTTTGAGTTGACTAATAAGAGATTAATTATGAGAAGATATCATGAAAAAATAACAAATTCCAAAAATCTAGAAGAACATGACGTGATCTCACGAGGGCACTGAAATGACAGAAAGATTCAATTTTGAATACCTATACTACTAGAAGAGGCAATGGTCTAGTGGTATTATCTCTACAGTATCAATCCAGAAACTTAGCAAATGTTCTGGGGAACTAGATTTAAATACTGCCATGGCAAATCGTGAAATTTGAATTCAGTAAAAAAAAACTGGAATTAAGAATCAATAGATGACCATGAAGCCATTGTTGATATCCCCCAATCAATCATTACAATCAAGCCGGGGATCGACCCTGATTCAATGCAGAACACAGGATGACATATCAGGAACAGTACCAACATACCTAAAACTAAGCGGTCAATCTGGTTAAGCTACCAAATAGGACAACCAATAAGTGCTAAACAGAGCTAAGCAATCCCACAAACAACGGACCAGATCTAAACTCTGCTGTTCTGTTGCATCCAGTCGTGATTGGTGGACAATTAGGTGACTCATGGAGGAGGAGGCTCTGCAAATATCTCAATCTTCAATAATGGAAGAGCCCAACACATCTGTCTAGCAGCTTTGTCCTTTAGGACCTCCCCAGCTCGATATGGCTGAAGTATTCATGGCAATCTTAAGCCGGAAGTGCCAAGTGGATAATTCATCTCAGCCTCCTCCAGTGGTCCACAGCATTACAGTACCAGTCTTCAGCAAATTTGATTCATCGCTTATGATATAAAGAAATGAGGCACTGGATTCAGCAAAGGCAATAGGCCCTGACAAAATTCCGGCAACAATACTGAAGACTTGTGCTCCAGAACTTGGATTCCCCTATCCAAGCTTTTCCTGCTGAGTTACGACACTCCATCTACCCAACAATGTGGAAAGTTTTCTTGGTACATCCTGTACACAAAAAATAGGCCAAATCCAACCTGGCCAATTACTGCCCCCAACTCCCCCCAACCCCAGTCTACTCCTGATCATCAGTGAAGTGATGAAAGGTGCCATCAAATAGCATTGTCAAGCAGCACCTGCTCAGCAATAACTTGCTCAGTGATCCCTCGTGTGGGTTCCACCAGAGCCACTCAGCTCCTGGCTGCATTAGAGCCTTAGTTCAAATATGGACAAAAGAGATGACTTCCAGAGGTGAGATAAGAGTGACAGCCCTTGTCATCAAGGCCTCATTCGTCCGAGTATGGTATTAAGGAGCCTCATAAAGCTGCAATCAATGAGTATCGGAGGAAAACTCTCCTCTGGTTAGAGTTATACGTTGTACATATGAAATGGCTGCAGTTGTTGAAGGTCAGTCATCTCAGCTCCAGGACATCTCTGCAGGAGCTCTTCAGGGTAGTGTCCTAGGGCCAACTATCTTCACTTGCTGCACATTCCTTCCATCATAAGGTCAGGAGTGGGAGCATTCACCAATGACTGCACAACTGTCAGCACCATTCGTGACTCCTCAGATACTGCAGCAGTCCATGTTCAAATGCAACGAGGTCTGGATAATATCCGGGCTTAGACTGACAAGTGGCAAGTCACCACACAAATGACAGGCAATGACCATCTCCAATAAGAGATAATCTCACCATCATCTCTTGACATTCAATAGTGTTACCATCACTGAATCCTCCACTATCAACATCCTCTGGGATTATCATTGATCTGAAACTCACAGGACAAGCCACATTGGCTACAAGAGTGAGTCAGAGGCTAGGAATACTGTGGCAGGTAACTCACCTCCTAACTCCCCAAAGCCTGTCCATCAGGCACAAATCAGAGATGTCATGGAATGCTCCCCACTTGCCTGGATGGGTGCAGTTCTAACAACAGTCAGGAAGCTTGACCCCCATCCAGGACAAAGCAGCCTGCTTGACTGGTACCACATCCACTCCATCCACCACTGATACCAACTAGCAGCAGTGTGTGCTAAATTCACCAAGGTTTCTTAAATAGCCCCTTCCAAACTCATAACCACTTCCATCTAGAAGGACAAGGACAGCAGATATGTGGGAACACTGCTACCTGCAAGCTCTCCTCCAAGCCACTTACCACCCTGACTCGGAAATATTTCACCGTTTTTTTTCACTGTCGCTGGATCAAAACCTTGAAATTCCCTCCCTAATGGCATTGTGGACTGCAGTGGCTCAACACGCCAGCTCAACACCATCTTCTCCAGGGCTACCATGTGCGGGCAATAAATGTTGGCCAGCCAGCAATGCCCACATCCCACAAGTGAATGAAAAAAACAACAATTTAGAGGAGAATTGTCACAACTAAGATGAGACAGCAGGAAGAAGAAAAGTACATACGGAAAAATAAGAATGAAAAATTAGATTATGTAAAATGCATAAGATTGTCATAGAGATAGAAATCTCAATTAGATGTATTAGATAAATAGACAAAGAACTGTGAATAAAATAGCCTTGGCTCCATAGTAACACTTTCCTAAGGCAGAAGGTTGTAGATTCAATTCAATTTAAAAGATTTGGGTATATAATTTACACCAGCAGTTCTTTGCTGAGGGAATGCAGCATAGTCAAGGTACTGTCTAGACTCTCAGAAATGTTAAACTAAGGTACTGTCTGTCTGGTAGGATGAAAATGAAAGTTCATATTGTACTGCTGAAGTTGAACAGAAAATTACTTTCATTGCCGTGACCAACACTTGCCTCCCAGTTGATATCTCCAATAAGCAGATTTATTATTAAAAATCTCATTACAGCTTGTGGATCCTGCCATGAGGAAAGTTATGGCCATATTTGAATACAGAATAATTACTGCGTTATTGTAATGATCATCACTAGGTGGCACTGTGATTGTGCGTGTGGAAAAATATTGGTTTGTAGTGTTATGTCCCTGTAAAGCAATAAAATGGCAGCCATCAGGAAGAATTTTGGATGTAAGTGGTGAATGACAGTCATCCTAGCATTATCCCAAATGGAACACCACTTCTTACCTTTTGTCAGTCTGAGCAGCTCCTCTGAATATTCTGTGAGGAGAGGAGGCAAATGCTGTAATCTGTTTTTGTGTTTTGTCTCCAGGTTATCATCCTGTCTTTGCTGTCTGATTTACAAGGTGACCCAGGTCAAGCAAATGGGGGTGGCACTTCTGTCCTTCGCAATGTGTATCTGGAGTTGCCTTGTCGAGTCAGTCCTCCACATGGCCAAAAACTTATTGATTGTGGATTCAACAAATAAGCAACTGTCCAGTGCCAGCGTACGGCTCTCCACCATGGCAAATGATGGGCAATTAGCAAAAAACGGGTCTGCTATGCCTACATGACAGTACTGGCACCAATTATATGTGCAACAGGCCATTTTTGCTTCTATCATGGTATCCACTACATCAACCCTGTAAGATAGCAATGAAGAATTTAAAAATAAATGGAAACAAATCTCAGCTAATGTTTCGATAGAAATGAAGACAAATATAAAATAGAAAGCAAGAATGAGATTAGGTAGATGTGGTGAAAGATTGACAGATTATAGAAATGAAATTAATAAAATTTAGAATAGTTTAAAAAAAGTAAGGAAGTCTTCTTGTGAAGCGCAAAACTTTAGGGATCTGAGTTAATGTGAAACCACAGAATAAAAACATTCTTGTTGGGGAATACACATGGTGGAAAAAAGGAAAAACATTAGTTTTTTAGGCAAGTTTAATAGGTTTTATTACATATCAAAGATTAATATTTCATGTTTCACCAGTCACAGTACAGTTACAGAGTCATTGAGCTGTACAGCACGGAAACTGACCCTTTGGTCCAACTCATCCATGCTGACCAGATATCCTAAATTAACCTAGTCCCATTTGCCAGCATTTGGCCCATATCCCTTTAAACTCTACCTATTCATATACCCATCCCAGATGCTTTTTAAACGTTGTAATTGTAATAGCCTCCACCATTTCCTCTGGCAGCTCATTCCATACACATACCACCCTCTGTGTGAAAAGTTGCCCCTTAGGTCCTTTTAAATCATTTCCCTCACACCTTAAACCTATGCCCTCTAGTTCTGGACTCCCCCATCCCAGGGAAAAGACCTTGGCTATTCACCCTGTCCATGACCCTCATGATTTTATAAACCTCTATAAGGTCATCCCTCAACCTCTTACGCAGCAGGAAAAATAGCCCCAGCCTATTCAGCCTCTCCCTGTAGCTCAAACTCTCTATCCTTGTAAATCTTTTACGAAACCTTTCAAGTTTCACAAAATTCTTCCTATAGCAGGGAGACCAGACTGAATTTCCCAAAAGTGACTGAACCAATGTCCTGTACAGTCACTAACTTCTATACTCAATGTATTAACCAATAAAGGCAAGCATACCAAATGCCTTCTTCACTATCCTGTCTACCTGGGACTTCACATTCAAGGAACTATGAACCTGCACTTCAAGGTCTCTTTGTTCAGCAACACTCTCCAGGATCATACCATTAAGTGTATAAGTCCTGCCCTGATTTGCCTTTCCAAAATGTATGGCATGATACACTAGTTCAATTAGTGTTAATCAGTCTTTCCTACAGATCTCAGGGCTTCTGAGCTTGGTTCCTTGCAATTGATCTCTTGACTCATGATGTCCTGAATACACAAACCCCTTTGCAGCTAAGAACTAAACTTTAATTGTAGTCTACTTTAACATCTAAAGTTTCTAATCTTCCTTTATTGTTGGAGTTGCACTGGTGACTCCCATCACACCCTTCTGCTGAAAATATCTTCCAAGCAAAGACTTTTCTCTTAAGACAACTACCTTTACCTCAAAACAGCATTCTAAAACTGATCTGGATTTCTTGCTGCAAACCTAAATTCTATATCTGGATTTCCTACATCAAACCCAACTTTTCTTCTGATTTTGCCACAGCAAATCTCACACCCTTTATCCAGATATAATAAAGGAAACCCCAACCTGAGACAATTTATTTTGCTATCTCTGGGTTTTTATGGTAACCCCTAAACCAGAACAAATTACTCATCAACTGACCTTACCATGCAAATGTTTATTCCCTCTCAAGTGATTTGGTCCTAAATGTGACTGTCCTCACATCACTTCCCAACAAGTGTCTGCTGACAAAAGCTATCACTTGGCATGTGGAAATGTCTGAGCAACGTGCCCATATTTTACAATCTTTTCTAAAGATAATTTTGCAACATTTAAACTAAATCTGTGCGATAATGCCAATAAAACTAGCCCACAATCAACATTTACAACTCTCAATCAATGGGACCACTTTCGTTGGCTAAATATCTTTTGCAACCCTTCTGTTAACTACTGTAATGACTGTGTAATCATAACATTACATATTTTGTAAAGAAGGCTAATCTTTCTAAAATAAACAGAGAATCTCACAAACTAGCTCCCAAGATTCATATGTCTGCTCTTGTTGAGTCAGTCCAGCCAAAAACAGACAGACTGATGTGTTATTTTAAGATTCAGTCACAAAAGGTCATTAAATAATTTTTTAAAAATCCAGGACTGCAATGAAACTGCTAGAGATTTGTAAATTGTAAAGTTTATGTGGTTTTGAACTGGAGACTGCAAAGACACTGCACAGAATTCCAACACAATTGACTTTGCTATGTAGAACAATGATTCATCAAAGTCTCTGTTTTATTTGATTGGGATTAGAAACTGCGCAAAGAATTGTATATAGCAAGGTCCGGACACCAGCATCAACTGAAATAGCTATGAAAAGCATGTGAGAGTCGAGTTTTCTCTTTGATACTGTGGATTGCCAAGGTAAGGTTTTCAGAAGCCTCTGTTTTGCTGAAAAGAATTCCAGGCAATTTTCAAGTATCCTGCCATCGAATCATTGAAGAGGAGAGACCTGACTTGATCCTTGAAGCTGCTTGACTGACTGAGTCTACCGACTACAAGCTCTAACTATTCAATTACATCGCTATTGCAGCTGCTGACTCTGTCTTCAAATTTTCTTCCACTTCACTTCAGAGAACACTTCAACAAAGCCAGGCCTGGAAAAACTAATTTTCATCTCACATGTAAACTTTATTCTTATTCACTTCAAATATTTGTCCACGTATTTTAGTTAATAATGTTATTACTGTTAACTGAATAACTTGAAGCATTCATTCTGCAACAAACTAGCCTTTTTTTTAAGACTAAAATTTGCTGTGAGCTATTTTTAAATTCAAACACAAAAAACGCAAATGGGAACTAAATACAAATTCACAGTTTCACTCAGAAGACATGCGTGGTCGTGATACTTTGGTTTGTATCTGAACAGGGTGCTCTGGACCATTTGGTACTCTTGATAACTTTGTGATCATAGCCTCAGTTTTATTTCTCCTTTTTAAAAAAATATACTTTTATTGAAAAAAAAAGATTTTTGAGTTTTTTTACAAAATTACAAAATTAGTACAAAATAGTGTATCCACTTTACAATATAATAACAGCTGAAAATGTGTTGCTGGAAAAACGCAGCAGGTCAGGCAGCATCCAAGGAGCAGGATGCTGCCTGACCTGCTGCGCTTTTCCAGCAACACATTTTCAGCTCTGATCTCCAGCATCTGCAGTCTTCACTTTCTCCTAGAATATAATAACAGCACCAATATAAAATTAAGAAAACTAACTACTAATCTACTCTACAAACTACCAAAACACAAAATAAAATATAGAAAAGACTCTAGAAAACACAGTATCGTACATTACTAACAATAACAACAACAAATAAATAAATAAATATGCATTCAAAATAAAGTTATATCAAGTCATAACAAAACCCATATTTATACAGGATTCTTCCTCCCGGGACCCCCCGAACCAACCAACACCGTCCTCACAGCTAAGCAAAGGCCCTAAACAGTATGGCATCTGCATCAGTGTAGTTCAAAAAGGGCTGCCATGTTCTATAAAATAATTCCATTTTTTGGTGCACTGTATTTATAAGGAAGTCCAAGGGGATATATTCCATAACTATCCTATGCCAATTCGAAAGTCCTGGGGGACTTTCTAACTGACTAAAATGCTTTTCCTCGCACAAAAGGAAAGGATAGTGAATAGTTTCTTCTTGTATACATCTAGGGAAGGGAAATTTGGAAAACCCAAAAGAACAGACACTGGGTCCAACCCAATCTCCGTTCCTGAAATCTTTGCCAAGGCATTCGCTATGCTGTCCCAATATCTACGAATCTTATGACATACAAAGAACAAAGAAAATTTACAGCCCAGGAACAGGCCCATCGACCCTCCAAGCCTGAGCCGATCCAAATGTACTGTCTAAACCTATCGGTCAATTCCTAAGCATCTGTATCCTTTTGCTCCCCACCTACTCATGCATTTATACAGACACATCTAAAATTAATCTACCGTGCCTGCCTCTACCACCTCTGCTAGCAATGTGTTCCAAATGCCCACCACCCTCTGTGTGAAGTACTTGGCTCATGTATCCCCCTTAAACTTTCCACCTCTCACCTTGAAAGCGAGACCTCCATTATTGAATCCTTCACCCTGGGAAAAAGCTTGTTTCTATCCATCCTGTCTATGCCCTTTATGATTTTGTAAACCTTAATCAGGTCCCTCCTCAATCTCCTTTTTTCTAATGAAAATAAAGCTAACCTACTCAACCTTTCTTCATAGCTAGCACCTTCCATACCAGACAGCATCCTCATAAATCTTCTCTGCACCCTCTCCAAAACGTCCACATCATTTTGGTAATGTGGCGACCAGAACTGTGCACAGTATTCTAAGTGCAGCCGAACCAATGTCTTGTACATTATTAACATGACTTGCCAGCTCTTATACTCAATTCCCGGTCCAATGAAGGCAAGCACACCATAGGCCTTCTTGACCCCTCTATCCACCTGTGCAACAACCTTCAGGGTACAATGGACCTGCACTCCCAGATCTCTCTGCCCATCAACTTTTCCCAAGGTTCTTCCATACATTGTATAATTTGCTCTAGAATTATTCTTGCCTACATGCATCATCTCACATTTGTCTGGATTGAAAACCATCTGCCATTTTCCCGCCCACCTCTCTAGTCTATCTATATCCTCCCATATTCTCTGACAGTCCCTTATGCTTTCCACAAACAATGAGTGAGAGTACCAACTTTTATTTTACATCTAGGGCGCATTAGGGATGCTCCTGCCTTGAACTTTGCAAGTCGCTCTGGTGCCATATGAACCTTTTGAAATATTTTGAATTGAATAGCCTGAGTTCTATTACAGATAGAGATCTTCCTGGCATTTTCCCAGATATCCTCCCACATCTCTAAGGAGATTTCCATCCCTAATTCTTGATTCCAGGTTTTATATAACCGTTCCATGTCCTTTAGACCATAAGACCATAAGACATAGGAGTGGAAGTAAGACCATTCGGCCCATCGAGTCCACTCCACCATTCAATCATGGCTGATGGGCATTTCAACTCCATTTACCCGCATTCTCCCCGTAGCCCTTAATTCCTTGTGACATCAAGAATTTATCAATCTCTGCCTTGAAGACATTCAGCGTCCCGGCCTCCACTGCACTGAGTGGCAATGAATTCCACAGGCCCACCACTCTCTGGCTGAAGAAATGTCTCCGCATTTCTGTTCTGAATTTACCCACTCTAATTCTAAGGCTGTGTCCATGGGTCCTAGTCTTCTCACCAAAGGGAAACAATTTCTTAGCGTCCACTCTGTCCAAGCCATGTATTATCTTGTAAGTTTCTATTAGATCTCCCCTTAATCTTCTAAACTCCAATGAATACAATCCCAGGATCCTCAGCCGTTCCTCATATGTTAGACCTATCATTCCAGGGATCATCCGTGTGAATCTCCGCTGGACACGCTCCAGTGCCAGTATGTCCTTCCTGAGATGTGGGGACCAAAACTGGACACAGTACTCCAAATGGGGCCTAACCAGAGCTTTATAAAGTCTCAGTAGCACAATGGTCATCAGTGTGTTTTTTTTGTATGAAGTCTCATACTTGAAGATATCGAAAAAGGTCGTTGCTGGGCAACCCGAACTTCTGACGTAACTGTTCAAAGGACATCATAGCGTCCCCATCGAACAGATCTCCCAAACAAGAGATACCTCTGGACTCTCAGATTTTAAATCCAGCATTAATCAGGCTCGGCTGAAATCCCAATGTTGCCACTGTAGGGGTAGAAGGGGAGGTTTTTGTAAATTACCCTCATCCTGTCGCATCATTCTCCAAGCTTTGATTGTATTTAATACAATAGGACTTTTACAATGATCCGTAATAACTCTCATCTTATCCATAAATAGTATATTGATATGGGGATATTTTGCTTGGGGGGCCTCAGGAGACCCAATCAGCTACATATGATAACAGAGAACTCAGTTGGTACCTCCTGAAATCCAGAAAATCCAGCCCTCCCCTTACTTGTGAGAGCTACAACTTATCTAATTTAATAAGGGGCTGTCAATGACTCCAAATAAAGGAGCCGAGTCAACATAGCGCTTACGCAACGCCTATCTCGGCAACATCAAGGGGAGCATTCTCATGGGTATATTGGCAAGGTAGAATATTCATCTTGACCAAAGCTATTCTTCTTAGCCAGGATATCGGGAGATTTTCCCAGTGTTGGAGGTCCTGCCTTATTTTCTCTAATAAGTGTGTATAATTAGCTTTATATAGCTGACCAAATACCGGGGTAATAAAGATGCCTAAATAAAGAAAGCCTCCCAGTGACCACTGAAAGGGGAAGTGGGATCCATCTGGAAAACTGGATATGCTGGTAAGACCCCTGAGCGCATGGCCTCTGATTTCATAAAATTAATTTGAAACCTGAGAACATACCAAATAATTTAACCACTTGAATTGAGCGGGGCATAAATGTCAACGAATCATTTAAGAAAAGAAGAACATCGTCCGCATAGAGAGTGATTTTATGTTTAGCCGATCCTACCTCCAGGACCGTTATATTAGGGTTAGTTCATATGGCTTCCACCAGCAGCTCCATCACTCGCGTAAATAGTAGTGGTGAGAGAGGGCATCCTTGATGACAACCTCTGTCAACACTAAAGCTATCTGATCTTACACCGTTGGTAATCACTGCGGCTTTGGGGTCATTATATAATACTGCAACCCATTTAGTAAAGATCTCTCCAATACCAAACTGTTCCAAAGTATAAAAGAGATATGGCCATTCTACCCAATCGAATGCCTTCTCTGCATCTTAGGGAGATGACTAATCCCGGCATCGCTCCCTGCTGGCAGACTTGTACCATGTTTAACACTCTTCTAATGTTATTAGTTGATCTGCGACCCTTAATAAACCCTGTCTGATCCTTTTTTAGAATGAATGATAAAACTCTCTCTCATCTTAATGCCAACATTTCTGAGAGAATTTTTAAGTCCACATTCATTAAGGATATAAGTCTGTATGAAATACAGTCATCTGGGGCTTTTCCTTTCTTAAGAATGAGAGAAATATTTGCTTCCCTCAGAGAAGGCGGGAGACTACCCTGACTGTGTGAATAATTATACATATCTGTAAGTGGTCTGGCCAATTTGTCTATAAATTCTTTATAGAACTCAGCCTGGAATCCGTCCCCAGCTTTTCTACTGTGGAACAGCCTCACCGCCTCCTGGACTTCCTGGGTTGTCAGGGGGGCGTTCAAAAGCCACAACTGCTCCAAGGTTAGGCCCAAGAGGGCCAGATTTTTAAAAAGACTCCATGTTCCTCGTTCTATCATCACAGCCCTCCGACTTGTACAATTCGAAACAGAACTTCCTAAAGGCTGCGTTAATCTTTTTAGGATCACAAGTCAGGATACCAGCACTCTCTTGAAAAGATGTAATGGATTGGGGGAGCCTTTTTCTTTCTGGCAAGGTACACTAGATACCTGCCCAGCTTATCGCCATATTCAAATAATCCCTGCTTCACAAATAGTATCTCCATCTTTGCTGTTTGAGTAAGTGCGGTATTCAAAGGTGCCCTGAGGGCTGTAATTTGCTGTAGTTTAGTAATCGAGGGCCTATCGGCATACGCTGTCTCAGCTGCCTTCAGGCGAGCCTCAAGCAGATGCTGTTGTTCTCCCTTTTGTCTTTTCCGGGTCGCAGAATATGAGATAACCAAGCCACGCACATATTTCTTAGCAGTCTCCCACATCACCGATGGGTTACTGGCCGTGCCTGAATTGATATCCCAGAAAGTTTTAAATTCCTGTGATAAATTTTCGATGAACTTACTATCCTTCAACAGGAAAGAGTCCATACGCCAATGTTGGGAACCCATCTCATCATCACTAGTCTTAACCTCCATATACACTGCTGTGTGGTCAGAAATAGATATACTACCTATTTTACAAAACAATATCAAATTTAGAAAGGTCGAAGGAACCAAAAAAAATTGATTCTGGTATGGCACTTGTGTGGATTAGAATAAAAGGTAAAATCTCTATCCTCAGGGTGAAGATACCTCCACACATCTACCCTATTCAGATCATCCAACTGCCTAGATCTCAGAGATATACCCGCGGAGCTCCGAATTATCTTGTCCACCTCGGGGCTGATAATACAATTAAAATCTCCCCCTATAATTGTGTGATGCACCCCGAGAGCCATTAACTTGGAGAATGCATCTGTTACAAATTTAAAAGGATGTGCCGGGGGCAATAAACATTCAAAATCCCGCACTCCTCTCCATATATTAGGGCTTTAAGTAATATATGCCGTCCAGACTCATTTTTTATCTGACTTAGCATTTGGAAGGGAAGATTCTTCCAGATAAGAATGGCCACTCCCCTACTTTTTGAGCTAGAAGATGAAAAGAACACCTGGCCAAATCCACCCTGTTGCAGCTTTGAATGCTCCTTATCAAGTGGATGTGTCTCCTGTAGAAGGATGACATCAACTCTCTCTTTTTAAAGACTTGATAATATCTTTTTATTTTAATTGGTGAGTGGCTCCCCTTGACATTCCAGGTGCACCATTTAAACGAATGACTATCCATAATCGTTCAAGCAAGATTGTCGAGACCCCCCCCAGGAGGAAGAACCCCACTCAAAAGGCATTGAGTAGAGACCAAAAGCAATTCACATATAAAAACAAACTTTAAAACAACTAAATCAAAACAGCTAAGAACTACTTCTAAAAAAAAGATGTAATTAAAAGGAGACTTTCCTCCTTGTCCACAGGAGGCACTCCTACCTTCCAGTAATCCCACCATAACACCTCCCAGCTGGAGCCATGCCTTCGGCACAGACATTACAAAGTAAGATAAACAAATGCCAATATCTTATAATACAAGAGTTAAAAGTGGGCGACCGACCCACCCCCTCCATACTATTACCTAGGCACTCTTAACAAAACAGCAACATAAAATAAAATATATAAAATTACAATCCCAACAACATTAAGGAACAAAAAAACAACTCAGAAACATCCCCCAACAATCGGATAAATCGAGCGAATCAAAAGAAAGAAGAAAGAACCCCTCTGAGGAAGGATGGAAAAGAGAAAGAGGAAAAGAGGAAGAGAAAAAAACAGAAGGGGGGCGTAAGATAAAGTCATTATCCGCATATCTGTAGTTCAAGTCCATCAGTCTATTTGAGAGCATCCAAAAATTCTTTTATTTTTTCCAGCAATCTGAAGTTATACACAGATCCTCCATGACTGAAGCACAGCATTGCCAGGTAACACATGGAATATTGAATATTTAAATCCCTCAGACGCTTCTTTACCTTGTCAAACGCCTTCCTCCTGCGAACCACAACTGCAGAGAAGTCCTGGAACAACATTATTTTGGAACCTTTGTATACCATGGCTTGGGTCTCCTTACCCAAAACTGTGTAGGCCTCCAGTAGCATTTGTTTTTCCGTGGAGTACTGAAGCCAAGCTAGGACCAGGCGGGGACACTGGTCTGACCCGGGCCTGTGCACAGCAACCCAGTGGGCTCGCTCAACCCGCACCTGGCCCAGCTCAGACTCCAGCTTCAACAGCTGTGGGAGCCATTACTCTACAAAATCAACAAGTTGGCCTTCCTCCTCCCATTTGGGAAAGCCCAGC
The DNA here is from genome assembly GCF_020745735.1 of Hemiscyllium ocellatum. NCBI lineage: Eukaryota > Metazoa > Chordata > Chondrichthyes > Orectolobiformes > Hemiscylliidae > Hemiscyllium > Hemiscyllium ocellatum. The sequence continues at coordinate 68,805,224 of NC_083406.1, read as the reverse complement.
AACTGAATATTTTTCCAAAAATTGAGGTTGTCAATATGTTGTCCTAAGGCCCGGACTCAGCGCTCCAGAGCCCAGACCTGTCCCATAGAGGATTCAGCAGCAGTCTCAGAGGCTGTGGCACGTTGCTCCGCCCCTCCAACACGCTGCCCGAGTTTCTCAATCTCTTAGTCATGCTTCTGCAGCATGACCAGATTGACTCCCACCTGCAGGTAAGACTCCTAGAGTGGACGCGGATGTCTCTGTTGTTGTGGGTGGGGAAGGGAAGGGTTCCTCTGCTGTTTCCAGTTGCCAGTTCTGGTTGTTCGTTGTAGTGGTCAGTATATTGAGTCTAGGACTATGTGTTTGTTCATGGAGTCTATGAATGCGTGCCATGCTTCTTGAAATTCTCTGGCTGCCCTCTGTTTAGCTTGCCCTATGATCGTTGTGTTGTCCCAGTCGAATTTGTAGTCCTTATCATCTGTGTGTATGGCTACTGGGAATGACTGGTTGTGGCATTTAGTGGCTAGTTGGTGTTCATAGATGTGGATTGCTAGTTGTCTGCCTGTTTGAGATGAAAAAAATGACCACTTTCACTCAAATCAATGCAAGAGATCATTGAGGTTTTACTGTGAGTTACATTCAGCTCAAATTGAGCTTCCATGATCTAGATTTTTTTTATAGCAACCCATTCAGAGATGTAATTACATACCTCAGGAGCAAGTGAGATTTCAACCCAGTCCTCCTGGTTCAGAGGTAGGAAGACTACCAATGTGTCACAAGAGCCCTGAAATAACAGCGCAGAAAGAGACCACTTATCTCATCATGTCTGTGTCAGCAAACAACCATAATCACTGTTGCAAAACGTCCATGATCTATTGTACCGATTTCACTAGTCCGCTTGAACAAATTAGCAATGATAATGAGTACTGCTAACTACATCTTAGAATTAAGGTGCTGAAAGACTGGAGGTTGGCTAATGCAGTGCTATTATTTAAGGGAAGCTTTAAGAAAAAGCCAGGAAACTATAGACTGTGAACCTAACATGAGTGGTGGATAATTTGTTGCTGGGGATTCTGACAGACAGAATTTACATGTATTTGGAAAGGCAAGGACTGGTTTGGGGTAGTCAGCATGGCTTTGTGCATGAGACATCGTGTCTCACTAACTTTATTCAGCATTTTGAAAAGGAGACATTGTCTATATGGACTTCAGCAAGGCTTTTGATAATTTTCGACATGATAGACTGATTAGCAAGGTAAGATCACATGGATCCAGAGGTGCATAGCAAATTGGATACAAAATTGGTTTTATGGTAGGAGACAGAGGATGGTGGTAAAAGATTGCTTTTTTTGCACTGGAGGCCTGTAACCAATGATATGCCGTAAGGTTCAATGCTGGGTCCACTGTTTTTTGTAATTTATATAATTGATTTGGATGTGAATATAGGAGGTATGGTTAGTAAGTTTGAAGATGACACCAAAATAACTGTAGTAAATGGTGAAAGATGATCATCTCAGTACAACGGGACCTTGATGTGAAAGGCCAATGGACTAAGGTCTGGCAGATGGATTTCAATTTAGATAAATGTGAGATGTTGCATTTTGATAAGACAAAACAGGCTAGGACTTATGAAATTAATGATAGGGTTGTGGGGAGTGCTGCTGAACAGAGACCGAGGAGTGTAGATACATAGTTCCTTGAATGTGGAGCCGCAGTGGTGGTGAAGAAGGCATTTGGCACACTTCCCTTCATTGGTCAGAACATTGGATAGGAGTTGGTGTAATACTGTGGCTGAATCGGTACAGCAGATACTGGAGATTAGAGTCAAGATTAGAGTGGTGCTGAAAAGTGGTACAGCAGGTCAGACAGCATCTGAGGGGCAGGAAAATAGACATTTCGGGCAAAAGCCCTTCATCAGTATTCCTGTTGTACTGTGGCTGTACAGGACATTGGTGTGGCCACTTTTAGACCACTGCGTACAATTCTGGTCATTCTTCTACAGGAAGGACATTGTTAAACTTGAGAGGATGCATAAAATATTTAGTATGATATTTCCAGGGCTGCGGGATTTTTTTAGTCATAGGAAGAGCCTGAATAGGATGGGGACTTTTTGTCCTGGAGCATCAGAGGCTGACAGGTGACCTTATAGAGGTTTATAAAATCACGAGGGGCATGGATAGGGTGAATAGCCATGGTCTTTTTCCTTGGGTTAAGAATACAATACTAGAGGGCAAAAGTTTAAGGTTAGAAGCAAAAGATTTTTAAAAAGACCTAAGGGGTAACTTTTTAACACAGAGGATGGCGCGTGTATGGAACGAGCTGCCAGAGGAAATGGTGGAATTGGGTACAGTTCCAACATTGAAAAGGCATCTGGATGGGTATATGAATATGAAGGGTTTTGATGGATATGGGTCAAATGCCGGCACATGGAACTAAGTCAGACTGGGATGTCTCATTGTCATGGATGGGTCAGATCAAAGAGACTGTTTCCATGCAGTATAATTCTATGACTTTCTGTATACGTACATATTTGGATTTAGATTTTAAAATAGAGGCAGGTGAATGTGGGTCAGTTCAATGGTTAAGTTTTAAATGTCAGAATATCAATCTGGACCAAGCAGTTCGGTCAGGGGCTGCTGTACGCATCTCACTCTCCAGCCAGTATTAGTTTTGAATGCTGCAGAAAGTTATGGCTCCGCTAGGGAGAGTTCCAGTGCCAAGAACACAGTGTGATGGTTGGCTTAATTGTACAGGGAGGCAGGAGGAAGACTGGGAAAGCAGTTGTGATAGGAGATAAGAATTTAAGGGAATGTTACAACCCACTTGGGAAAGTAATTCTTGAGTGATTCTTGAGTCCCACAGCTCTTGGGGTCACCACAAAAGTTAATGATTTAATCAAAGGACGCAAATTCCCCAATTTACTAAATGGTAAATGATGGAATCAGGTTAACAGAACCAAGTTCTTCATTGAACAAGAGCTACTGTTTAGTATAAATAAATTACGGTCACAGGTAAACAAAATGAGAAACTATTAGTATATAGGTCTCCTTGATGAAACTCTAACCCCTATGAAACTTCAAACAAGCACATACAGATGAATCCAGGAAAATAAACTAATTTATGGATGGAGGGAGAAAACTTGGGAAGCACAGTTTAATAGCGCTAGTTCACAGCGTGCAATGAGATGGTTCATTTTGCTTTCCAGCGTTTGATCTCCTTTCTCCAAATTCTTTCAGTTCTTCACTGGAGGCACAAGGAGATTGGTGCACATTAATTATAAAGACATTTAGTTATTGGTTTAAGGCAACAGCTTTCAAAACTTGGTGGGAGAAAATACCAGCTTTTTTCAGTTTTAACATACTTTTACTGCAGAGACATAGCGACACAGAACCTGCGCTTACAGCAGTCCAGAGGCTTCTGACAGTCTGGAAACCTTCTGCAACTACTTTCTTTAAAAAATTCATATTGGAATCAAAATATTAGCTTTGTTTCTCTCAACACAGATGCTGCCAGACCCAAAGTTTCTCTACCAGTTGCTTTTATTTTACATTTCCAAAATACACAGTATTTTGCTTTCATCTGTCACTTGCTCTGTATACTTTTTCAGTTATCTTTCCCACTTTATCTCATCCTCTGCTCACTTTCCCATTATTGCTCAATTAATTTTTAAAAATTCATTCACAGAATTTGGGCTTTGCTGGTTGTATAAACATTTATTGCTCATCCTTAGTTGTACTCGAGAAGGTCATGGTGAGCAGCCTTCTTGAACTGCTAAAGTCCATTTGCTGTAGTTAGACCAAAATGTAATTAGGGAGGAAGTTTCAGAATTTTGATGTAGCAACACCGAAAGACTGAAGATATATTTCCAAGTTTGGATGGTGGGTGACTTGGAAGGAAATCTGTTCATGGTGATGTCCCAATGTATTTGTTGCCTGTGTTCCTTTAAATGGTAGAGGTTGTGCCTAAGGAGCCTTGATATACTTTGCTGCTACTGAATGTTGATGATGAAGGGAGTGAATGTCCATGTGGTGCCATTCAAGCAGGCTGCTTTGTCTTAAGTGGTTTCAAGCTTCTTGAGTGCTTCAGAAGCTGTACACATCCAAGCAAGTAGCAGGAGTATTCTATAAGACTTCTGACTAGTCCTTCATAGATAGTGGACAGGCTTTAGGGAGCAAAGAGGTGAGTTACTTGCTGCAGATTTCTAGCCTCTGATCTGTTTACACAATTCATATGTGCAGTTCAATTTCAGGTCAAGCGTGGGGGGAATAAGTGATGGTGATGATGCCAGTGAACGTCACAAGGCAAATGGTTAGATTCTTTCATTGGAGATGGTCATTGTCTGGCACCTGTGCAGTGTGAATGTCACTTGCCACTAGTCAGCCCAAACTTGGATATTGTCCAGGTCTTGCTGCATTTGGGTAAAAGTTACTTCAGTATCTCAGGAGTCGCACATGGTGCAGAACATTGTGCAGTCATCAACGAACACTGTGCAGAATAATGTGCAACCATCAGTGAATATCCCCATTCTGACCTCATGGTGGAGGGACCACATTGATGAAGCAGCTACATATAGTTGGTCCATGGAACTACTCTGATGAACTTCTGTAATGATGTCTGAGATCTGAAATAATTGACCTCCAACAACCACAACCATCTTCTTTTGTACCAGGTATGGGTCCAACCAGCAGAAAGTATTTCTCCGCTTTCCAATGTCTCAAGACCATAAGACCACAAGGCATAGGAGCAGAAATTATGTCTTTTGGTCCATTCAGCCTGCTCCGTCATTCAATCATGGTTGATTGGTTTTTCAACTCCATTTTCTGGCTATTTCCCCATAACCTTTGATCTCCTCGGCAATCAAGAACTTAAATATACACAATGACCTGGTCTCCACAGCATTCTGTGGCAATGCATTCCACAGATTCACCACTCTTTTTATCGCTGTTGTAAAAGGTCTTCCCTTTATTCTAAGGCTGTGCCCTAAGGACCTTGTCTCTGCTGCCAATGGAAACATCTTCCCAACATCCATTCTGTCCAGGCTATTCAGTACTCTGAAAGTTTCAATCAGATCTCCCCATATCCTCCGTTGAGTATAGTCCCAGAGTCCTGAAATGTTCCTCATATTTTAGGCCTTTCATTCCTGGGATCATTCTCATGAACCTCCTCTGCACCCACGCCAGGGCCTTTCTGAGGTAAGGGGCCCAAAATTGCTCACAATACTCTAAATGTGGTCTGAGCAGAGCTTTATAAAGTCTCATAAGTACATCCTTGCTTTTATATTCTAGTCTTCTCGAGATAAATGACAACATTGTATTTGCCTTCCTAACTATCAACTCAACCTGCAAGTTTATCTTAAAAGAAACTTGGACTGGGACTCCCAAGTCCCTCTGTATTTCAGATTTCTAAATTTTCTCTCCATTTAGAATTTTTTGATGGAACTCCTCAATGCCACTCTTGCTTGTGTGTGGCCTTGATATTGAGGGCAGTCACTTTCACCTCACCTCTGAAAATTAGTTCTTTTGTTCATGGTTGGACCAAGGGTCAGGACCTGAGTGTCAATGCCAGAACTCAAACTGAGAATCAGTGAGCAGATTATTGCTCAACAAGTGCTAATTGAAGACAATGTTAACAGCACTTTGCATTTCTATACTTATTATTAAGAATAGACTGAGTTGGATTTGTCATGTTTATTATGTACAGGACATACCTGGGCAATTTTCCACATTGTTAGGTAAGTGATCGAATTGCAGCTGTAGTAGAACAGTTTGGCTAGGTTCTCAGCATGTTCTTGAGCACAGATTTTCAATACTATTGCTGGAATGTTGTCAAGGCTCAAAACATTTGTAGCATCTAGTTCCTACAATCATTTCTTGATATCACAGAATTGAGTCAAATTGGCTGAAGGCTGGCATATGTGATGCCACACTACCACAAAGATATATTGCATGGCCTCCAAAATGTTCTAAATCCAGCACGATTGAATCTTTCACATTTGAATCACGGCACCAAAGTTTTTATTTTCTGAGTAAGTTCAATGGTAGAAGGTAGTTTCTTGTTCGCCCATTGAATTTTTCTGAAGTGGAAGACCATCCGTTGCGCCTAAGACCTCGAGGTTCAAACTGAGCGTGTTTCTGAAATCTCCCAAGAGCCAATCGGCGCTCCAAACAAATAGTCAATCAGAGCACGGTAGGGCGAACCAATTAGGACCCGCGAAGGGTTGTACAATGACAAAGAAGCCCGGGAAGGAGTAGTGGCGCGTGAGATTTCGTGTTTAACGGTGGTTGAGGCGCGCGACAGCTTCGGGGGATTGAGGCAAAGTGATTGCTTCAGCTCATGGCGGAGCTGGAGCTTGGCTCTTCGGCCATCTGGGTTGGTGGAGCAGCCGTGTTCTGGGTGCTGGCAGTGGAACGATACCTCCCGGATCGTCCCGGCGCTAGTCGATATGACGTGACCCTGTATGGCCAAGGAGACGGGGACAGGGGCCCACTGAAATATTCGCTGTCTCCGCAGCTAAACCGTTTAGTGGAAACAAACCGGTTATGTTCGGGTTGCCAGCTCAGGTTGAGCCGCTGGTCAATGCTGTCGGACGGGCAGAGGGTGATAGACGGAGCCGAAGTGTTGAGGGGAGCCATTCCACCACCAGCATGTGTTGCCTTTCTGCCCGTCCCGCGCCCTTCACACTGCCGTGCCAAATACTACCTGCCGCTCTGGGAGGACAGTGACTATTATGGAGAGGAATGGATTATACAAACGCACAGCCAAGAACTTGTCAATCTGGAAGGTGTGGTGTGCCATTGCTACATAAAATCCAAAACTTGTGAACGCTGGTTTTAAAAGATTGTAGAGTTGTTGTAAATAAGGAAAGAGGCCATTCGGTACATTGCGCACTGGCTCGCAGAATAAGCAATGAGAATGTATATTGTTTATATTCAAATAACCATTTAGTCCACTTTTGAATGCCTTGGTTGAACCTACACCCTCTATATATTCGAAGTAGTGCATTCCAGATCCTCGCTTTGCCTGAAAATATTTTTCCTTGAATATGTTTTGCTTTCAATCTGTGCCTTCTCACCCATGAAGGGGTTGACAATGTCTTCCTGTTTACTCTCAGTACAGACCCCTTCATGATTTTGAATACCCTGGATCTCTTTTCAGCATTCCCTCTAATTCTGACATCTACAATCTGAAATTCCTTATTCATGAAACCAATCTTGTAAACCTCTTCTGTTCCAATGCCTCACATCCTTCCTGAAATTTGGCATCAAGAAATGGAAACAATACTTTAGCTGAGACAGAACTAGTCATCAAGTTTTAAACACACAAAAAGATTCTCCAGCCTGATATCTTCATACTGGTCATCAAGCTTATACCTATTATCATCCCATTTTGCCAACACTTGATCACTAATCTTTTATGTAATGGCATTTCTATTGCTCATGGTTCCGGCTTCCACCACATTTTTAAGTGGTGAGTTTCAGAACTCTCAACCCTCTGGGTGATCGAAAAACAAATCCTCAAATTCCCTCTAAGCATCCTTTTAAAAGCTGAGTGACCCCTTTACTAAATGGAATTATTTCACTCTATCAACCCTATTTATAGGCCTTATAACTTTGTGCACCTTCATCAGGATTACACACACACTACCCCCAGACCTTCTATGCTCTAAGGAAACCAAGGCTTACCTATCTAGTCACTTTTTTCATTGCTGAAACTGTCATTCCAAGTAATATCCTGGAGAATTCCCTCTGCACCTGCTCTAGAGGAATCGCACCCTGTCTATAGTGTGGTGAACAGAACTGCACACCTGTGATTTAACTAACTTCCTATGCTGCTCAATCATAACAACCTCCTTGCTCTTGTATTCACTGCCTTGACTTTTAAAGGTAAATATCCCATATGTGTTTTTAACCATCACCTCTACCTATTACAATGGCAGATATTTCTGTGTATAATGCAGAAGATACAGGATCAGTTCATTCCAAAAAGGAAGAAAGCTCCCAGGAGGAGGCATGGGTGGCCATGGCTGACAAGGGAAGTTAAGAGCTTAAAAATGTGTTGCTGGAAAAGCGCAGCAGGTCAGGCAGCATCAAAGGAACAGGAGAATCGACGTTTCAGGGCTTATGCCCGAAACATCGATTCTGCTGTTCCTTTGATGCTGCCTGACCTGCTGCGCTTTTCCAGCAACACATTTTTCAGCTCTGATCTCCAGCATCTGCAGTCCTCACTTTCTCTGAGGGAAGTTTAAGAAACATATAAAGTTAAAAGAGAAAAAGTATAACATAGCAAAGATAAGTGGGAAAATGGAGGACTGAGAAGCTTTTAAAGAACAACAAAGGATTACTAAGAAGGAAATATGCCGAGGAAAAAATGAGGTATGAAGGTAAACTGGCCAAAAATATAAAGGTTGATAGTAAAAGCTTTTTTAGGTATGTGAAAGGCAAAAAAAATGGTTAAGACTAAAATTGGGCCCTTGAAGACAAAAACAGGGGAATATATTACGGGGAATAAAGAAATTACAGAAGAATTGAATGTGGTACTTCAGATCTGTGTTCACTGGGGAAGACACAAGCAATCTCCCTTAGGTAACAGTGGCTGAAGGACCTGAACTTAAGGGAAGTTATATTTGCCAGGAATTGGTGTTGGAGAGACTGTTAGGTCTGAAGGTTGATAAGTCCCGGGGCCTGATAGTCTACATCCCAAGGTACTGAAGGAGGTGGCTCGAGAAATCGTGAATGCATTGGTGATTACTTTCCAGAGTTTGACAGATTCGGGATCAGTTCCTGCGGATTGGAGGGTGGCTAATGTTGTCCCACTTTTTAAGAAAGGTGGGAGAGAGAAAGCAGGAAATTATAGACCAGTTAGTCTGACCTCAGTGGTGGGAAAGATGCTGGAGTCTGTTATAAAGATTGAAATTACGGCACATCTGGATAGTAGTAACAGGATAGGTCAGAGTCAGCATGGATTTATGAAGGGGCAATTATGCTTGACTAATCTTCTGGAATTTTTTGAGGATGTAACTCTGAAGATGGACAAGGGAGATCCAGTAGATGTAGTGTATCTGGACTTTCAGAAAGCTTTTGATAAAGTCCCACTTAGGAAGTTAGTGAGCAAAATTAGGGCGCATGGTATTGGGGCAAAGTACTAACTTGGATTGAAAGTTGGTTGGCTGACAGGAAACAAAGAGTAGTGATAAACGGCTCCATTTCGGAATGGCAGGCAGTGATCAGTGGGGTACCGCAGGGATCAGTGCTGGGACCACAGCTTTTTACAATGTATGTTAATGATATAGAAGATGGTATTAGTAATTACATTAGCAAATTTGCTGATGATACTAAGCTGGGTGGCAAGGTGAAATGTGAAGAGGATGTTAGGAGATTACAGGGTGACCTGGACAGATTAGGTGAGTGGTCAGATGCATGGCAGATGCAGTTTAATGTGGATAAATGTATGGTTATCCACTTTGGTAGCAAGAACAGGAAGGCAGATTACTACCTAATTTAGGTAAAGGGGCAGTACAGAGAGATCTGGGTGTTCTTGTACACCAGTCGGCTAATAGCATGCTGGCCTTCATAACAAGAGGAATTGAGTATAGAAGCAAAGAGGTTCTTCTGCAGCTGTACAGGGCCCTGGTGAGACCACACCTGGAATATTGTGTGCAGTTCTGGCCTCCAAATTTGAGGAAAGACATTCTGGCTATTGAGGGAGTGCAGCGTAGGTTCACGAGGTCAATTCCTGGAATGGTAGGACTACCTTACCCTGAAAGACTGGGCTTGTATACCCTTGAGTTTAGAAGACTGAGAGGGGATCTGATTGAGACATATAAGATTATTACAGGATTGGACACTCTGGAGGCAGGAAACATCTTTCTGCAGATGGGTGAGTGCTGAACCAGAGGACATAGCTTAAAAATACGGGGTAAACCATTTAGGACAGAGTTGAGGAGAAACTTCTTCACCCAGAGAGTGGTGGTTGTGTGAGATGCTCTGCCCCAGAAGGAAATTGAGGCCCAGTCTCTGGGTTCATTGAAGAAAGCGTTGTATAGAGCTCTCAAGGATAGTGGAATCAAGGGTTATAGAGATAAGGCAGAAACAGGATACTGATTAAGGATGATCAGCCATGATCATATTGATGGTGGTGCAGGCTCAAAGGGCAGAATGGCCTACTCCTGCACCTAATGTCTATTACTCTGCTTTCAAGAATCTGTGGACATCCACACCAATGTCCTTATGATCCTGAGTACTTGCTAGCATCCTAACAATCAAAAGGCATTCTCTTGCCTTGTTACTTCTCCCAAAATGCATCACCTCTCACTTTTCAGAATTAAATTCTATTTGCCACTGTTCAACTTATCTGACTGACTTTCTGTCGTCTTTAGTCAAAGTTCCCTCCTCACTAATTGCCACACCACCAATTTGTGTCATCTTCATGGACTAGAAGCATACCCTAGAAACACTAAGGGATCTGGCGCTAAACCCTGTGTTAACACCACTAGACGCAGGTTTGCAGTCTTAAAATGACCCTTCAACCATTACTCTGACAGATGCTTGACCGAGTCATCACCTCAAATTTCAATCAAATTTGTTAGGTATAATTGCCCCCTGTTAAAGTTATGTTGACTATCCTTGATTAATCCATGTCTCCAAGTAGGGATTAATTATGTGATGTTAGACTCTCTAGCCTGTAGTTTCCTAGTTTATCCTTACCTCCATCTTGAATAATGGTATCACATTGCAGTCATGTACTCTGTGCCCTATAGTAAAACTTAGGATAGTGTATGTTTTATTAAACTGCTGTCAACCTACCTTGTACCTTTAAGTTGCCTGCACACATACAACCAGATCCTCAGCCACTTATACCCCTTTTAGAGATTTAACCTTTGTATTGTATTTACCAAGATGTGTCACCTGACATTTCTCTACACTGAACTTCATCTGTCAATTATCTGCCCACTCCCTCAACTTATCTGTCATTTTAAAGTTATACAATATCCTCTTAATGCACAATGCTTCCAAGTTTTTATACCATCTGCAGATTTTGAATTTGTGTCCTGTACACCAAGATTTGGTCAATATTTATCAGGAAAAGCAGGAATCCCAGCACACACACTCTGGGACTTTATTGCAAGTCTTCCACATGTCTGAAAACCATACAGGATCTTTGTTTCTTGTCTCAGTCAATTAGCTGTAGTTTCTTTCATTCCATGAGCTCTCTCTTTGCTCACAAATTTATTGTGTATCTCTATATTAAATGCCTTCTGAAAGTCGACATACTGCACAGTAATAGCATTGCCCTGATCAAAACTCTTCAAAACAAAACTACAGCAAGTTAGTTAAATCTGATTTAGAAATGGACCTCCTTTTATGCACATGGTTATTCATCTTCCGTGGGAAACGTTTTTAAGGGAAACCCAAAAGAAGGATCAAAATGGCATTAAATATGTTCTTTTTATCATTGAATACTTCATTGTAAAAATTAGCACATTTGTGGAATGGGGTGATTGCTGAATGGTTGTTTGGCTGTGGCAGGGAAGTTGGAGAAACCAATTTGTGTGAAGGAACCTCCTAAAATACATCTAACTTGAGTGGGTAACCTTGCATTAATAACTATTTCTTCCGATGTAATTTACCACTGATTATTACTCAAAGAAAAAAACTGCTGTGGTAGGAGTATAAGTAGCAAATCAGCTACAGACATGGCACTTCAATGCTGGCTTTTTCTGAGCGTTGCAATGTTGAGTTGTGATGAAGTTGCAATGTTGAGTATGGGTGTGAGTCATTCAACCAGTTTATCATCAGTCCCTCAGTCAGCAAGGAAGAATGAGCCACATGGCTATTAGGCAGGAATCAGTATTGGTAAGCACATAACTATGTTTATTGTGCTACAATTCATTCGTCAGATTCCTATTAACCTGCAAACTAAAGGGTCACTTGGTGACCACAATTGAAAATCTGCTTTGTCCTACCTTTTCTGTTCCTGTATTCTCTGGATACTCTGTGACAACCCATTTACACCTGCAGGACCACACTGAAACCCTATGAAAGCGGAGCCAACCTTCCCAAGGACATAAGTTTGTTTGCTGTCAGTTTTCATGGGAAGTATAGTGACAGAGGTAAATGCTAACTGAGCAACTTGTTTTTGTTTAGCTATTAGACAGCAAATTTTGCAAAAATATTGAAGTGCATTAGTGAGTTTTGAAAAGATTTGTAGCTCAGGTTGAGGTTCTGGATGTAAGTTTGCTCACTGAGCTGGAAGGTTCACCAGAAGCTCACTGATGATATTACCAAGTACGTTGATGAAACATCTGAAAACAAACCTTCCATCTTAGCGAGCAAACTTACATCCAGTAAAAGTGCATGACTGACAATACAACATGGCTGCCCATGAGGTTTGAAATGTGTAATTTGGGTAAACTAGCAGTAACATCTTAGGATGCTTAACTTTCATCCTAATAGATATGTTGAAATAAATGAATGGAAGGAACAGGGTGCTATTGCAGTAAGGAAGATGATGAGATGGATGTCTAAAGGCCAGATACAAAGAGGAGCAACAAGCAGTGAAGCTGGAAGGTAAAGGTGATTAGCATATGGATGTAGACATAGAGGTAAAGTAAATAAAGCCAGAAATAAAAATACACTGAATTCTTGTGAGGAGAAGAAGCAATTGCAGTGCAAGGACTGATTAGGGATAGGCAACATGGCTTTGTGTGGAAAATCATGTCTCACAAACTCGATTGAGTTTTTTGAAGAAGTAACAAAGAGGATTGATGAGGGCAAAGTGGTAGATTAGATTAGATTACCTACAGTGTGGAAACAGGCCCTTCAGCCCAACAAGTCCACACCGACCCGCCGAAGCGCAACCCACCCATACCCCTATACTTATCCCTTCACCTAACACTACGGGCAAATTAGCATGGCCAATTCACCTGACCTGCACATCTTTGTGACTGTGGGAGGAAACCGGAGCACCCAGAGGAAACCCACGCAGACATGGGGAGAATGTGCAAACTCCACACAGTCAGTTGCCTGAGGCGGGAATTGAACCTGGGTCTCTGGCGCTGTGAGGCAGAAGTGCTAACCGTGCGACTTCAGTAATGTGTTTGACAAGTTTCCCCATGGGAGACTGGTGAGCAAAGTTAGATCTCATGGAATACAAGGAGAACTTGCCATTTGGATACAAAACTGGCTCAATGGTAGAAGCCAGAGGGTAGTGGTGGAGGGTTGCTTTTCAGACTGGAGGCCTAGAGTGCCACAGGTATCGGTGCGGGGTCCACTACTTTTGATCATTTATATAAATGATTTGAATATGAGCATAAGAGGTATAGTTAGTAAGTTTGCTGATGACACCAAAATTGGAGGTGTAGTGGATAGCGAAGATGCTTACCTCAGATTACAACAGGATCTTGATCAGATGGGCCAATGGGTTTAGAAATGGCAGATGGAGTTTAATTTAGATAAACGTGAGGTGCTCCATTTTGGGAAAGCAAATCTTAGCACTTAATGGTAAATTCCTGGGGAGTGTTGCTGAACAAAGAGACCTCAGAGTTCAGGTTCATAGCTCCTTGAAAGTGGGGTCACATGTAGATAGGATAGTGAAGAAGGTGTTTGGTTTGCTTTCCTTTATTGGTCAGAGTATTGAGTACAGGAGTTGGGAGGTCACGTTGCGGCTGTACAGGACATTGGTTATGCCACTGTTGGAATATTGTGTGCAGTTCTGTCTCCTTCCTATCGGAAGGATATTGTGAAACTTGAAAGGGTTCAGAAAAGATTTACAAGGATGTTGCTAGGGTCGGAGGATTTGAACTATAGGAAGAGGTTGAATAGACTAGGGCTGTTTTCTCTGGAGCGTTGGAGGCTGAGGGGTGACCTTATAGAGGTTTATAAAATCATGAGGGGCATGGATAGGATAAATAGACAAAGTCTTTTCCCTGGTGTGGGGGAATCCAGAACTGGAGAGCATAGGTTTGGAGTGAGGGGCAACTTTTACAGTCACGTGTATAGAATTAGCTGCCAGAGGAAGTGATGGAGGCTAGTACAATTGCAACATTTAAAAGGCATCTGGATGGACATATGAATAGGAAGGGTTTGGAGGGATAAGGGCCAGGTGCTGGCAAGTAGGAAAGATTGGGTTGGGATATCTGGTCGGCATGGACGAGTTAGACTGAAGGATCTGTTTCCGTGTTGTACATCTCTATGACTCTTAAATCCATCTCAGGAAATGTCAGTTTTTGCTACATGGTGGAATAGGAAACACGAGCTGGTTTAAAATTGCCAAAAGCTAGAAAGTTATGTGAATAGGTTCGATACACTAAAAATGTTAGGTGTTTTCCCAGGTGTTATTGATTAGTCAATTGAAAAGAAACTCTTGAAAACCACACCATTTTGAGTGTTGTGACTTGAGAGAAGGAAAGTTCGTAGAATCATACCATTATAATGATAATCATGCTCACAAATATGGAGATGAAAGCATTTGTCTGAAAGTATTTCCAACCAACACTGCATGAGTAAAGAACAGCATATTGTGGAACAGTGCAGCTAAATAGGCCACTTCTGTGCAGAGAATGATACAAGTGCTTGTTCAAAGGAACAGAAGGTTAATACCATCAAGAATGTTTTAGTGGGGAGCCAGACAGCAAGAAGACCTCGAAGAGGACCAGCGCAACACAACAGTAACTTCTGGGTTTTTTTTCCTGTTTCATTATACATTTCCACTTGTCAAAAATGACTGTTCAATTTACACATAAATAACATTGAGCTTCATTTGTTTTAGTTGCCAGATCAGTGTCATCATCTTTCATGATATTAGTTTGAACACTGAGGTATGGATTCAACTCTGCTGATTTTTGTGAGCTAAGTAATTTGATACCTCATCTAGGTCGGCCAATAACAGTGGTGATTTTATAGCTAGTCTGACTGAGAATGAACTTTGAGAGCAGGCTTGGCCTGAGAACTGGGCTTCCTACTTAGTTCCAAGTAATAAACACAACAAGATAATGTTCAGATTTGAAGGGTAACCTTTATTGGTCAGACAGAAAGAAGCTTGGCAACGCTATGTTGATAGGTTGAAGAATTAACGTCAGTTAACTTCAGCAAAAGCCCACTACACTCTTTCAAATGCACACTAGACAGAAACAGCCGTTGTTCTGCTGAATTGCATCGAAAATTCTAGATTTGAGGAAATGGGGCTGTAAGCTTAAACCTAGACTGTGGACTTCTCAGTAGCTTTGTTATAGATGCTTGAATAAGTATGGGAATAGATTTAAGACAGCCAGCTGACTAAATTAAAAAGGTGCCCATTGATGACTGAAGTGGTCTGTCAGATATTCAAATGCTTTCAGATGTTTATATTTAGATGTTTTCAAGCAATTCTGATTCCAGCATTGGGAAGAAGTTACATAAGTCCCTATCCTGTCTCAGAAACATTCTACAAATAATGAATTCCATTGTGCAGTTTACTGATATCTGGATAAATGCAAAAAACGTACACAAGAAATGAGATAAATGATCGGTTTTCACCTCACACAAAAAGAAAATATGCTCAACAGGTCAGGTAATGTCTTTGGAGAAGGAAACCGTTAATATTTCAGGTTGGTTATTCTTCATCAGAATTGCAGTGCTTCATAGTGTTAATTTTTAAATCAATTTGGGAAAGGTTAGGAATGGAATGAAAAATGGGAAGATCTGAAATAGGGACAAAGGGTGGAGAGATTAATTGACAAAATAGATAATAGTGAAAAGGCAAAAAATTAATGGGATAGTTCTCTGTGTATTGATTAAGAGAGTATTGTTAGGTAGGTGATCAATGACTACTTCCTTGCTTTGCAGTGAATGATGCAATTTAATATCCAGTTAATTGTGAAGCAAACAGATGGGGATTTAGCTTAAAATCTTGCTGTTATAAAACTCCAGGCTGGAAACATGCTAGCTGGTGCCAGAAGCCATTGTCTTAATTGCTGGAGAGAAATTTGAGTTTACAGCTAAGAAGACAGTGGTAGCAATTTTAAGATTGACAAGAAATATCCTGGTAATGGCATCTTTCAAATCTCTCTTCAACCAACTACCACTGAAAATCAGCTGAATATAACATGACAGTTGAATACAGAGACTGCTTAAAGATCGCAAAGCAAGGATTCTTTATTCCAATAGCATCAGGTTATCACAAACATGAAGGGAAATTAAGGTTAAACAAGGAAGTGTCTATATGAATGAATCCTGTGTTTACATTGAGTTGAAGACTTTTTTGATGTCTGTTCCTTTGTCCTATGAGGTCACCTTTTCCCAATATTACATATATTTCCAGAGATAGTCTGTTCAGCTCCTCCAGCTGCCCTTCGACATCGTTGTCACCGACTTCTGGAGGTCCCGGCACAACTGCTTGAGCTCCCCTATTCAGCACCCTCTGCCACTGTTGCCATCTGTTGCTGGAGATTATATTACACACTTCCCTTCTTGAAATTTGCTGTTACTGCTGCCACTAACACTTTTTTTTTGTAGATATTTTTATTGAAATTTAACATTTTTGCAACTTTACAAAAATAAACAAAACTCTCAAATACAAACATTGATGTACAATTAAATCATATATACAATAGTCATAATTTAACAAAGAAAAGAGAAAGAAAGAAAACAAAAAAAGAAAAAAAAGAAACGAAAAAAGGAAGAAAAAAAAACCTCAACTTTCTACTAATCTAACCTATAACTAACCAGAGTGTATACCTAAGTCTCTTACATGCTCGGAATATATAAACATCAAATATAATAAAACCCGTATTCGCGCAGGATTCCTCTCCCAAGGGGCCCCGGAGCAGCCCGGTCTGAAATCTTCACTAAATAAAAGCCCTTGTTAGGATAGCCAAAATATCTGCATTTATATAATTCAAAAAGGGCTGCCATATTTTATAAAATAATTCAGTCTTTTGGTGCACCATATTTGTGAGGAAGTCAAGGGGGATATATTCCATAATTAATCTGTGCCAATTTGAAAGTCCAGGGGGGCCCTCAGCCACCCAGTTCACCAAAATATTTTTCCTTGCACAGAAAGAGAGAATAGAAAATAGTCTCTTCCCATGCATATCCAGAGATGAGAGGTTCGAAAAGCCCAAAAGGAGAGATACAGGGTCCACCCTAATTTCCGTTCCTAAAATTTCTGTCACGGTATTTGCCACTTTAGTCCAGTATCTGTGGATTTTCTGACAAGTCCACAGACAATGTACAAGAGTACCCACCTCTATTTTGCATTTAGGACACATTGGAGATGCTCCTGCCTTAAATTTTGCCAGTCGAGCCGGAGCTATATGGGCCCTATGAAGTATCTTTAGTTGGATAGCCTGAGTTCTGTTACAGATAGCAATTCTTCTAGCATTTTCCCAAATGTCATTCCACATATCCTCAGAGATTTCTAGCCCCAAGTCCTGCTCCCATGTTTTAAGCAGGTCATCCATGTCTCCTGAGACTCCATCATGTAGCAAATGGTATATAGTACTAACGGAGGATGCCCCTGCTGGTCGTAAGACATTACGTTCTCTGTCTGATTTATAAAGACTATCTATTAATGTAGTCTTCCTCTGTATATAATCTCGAACTTGGAAGTATCGAAAGAGATCCCCATTAGGTATTCCGAATTTCAGACGCAGCTGCTCAAAGGACATCAGGATCCCATCTTTAAATAGGTCCCCTAAGCATGAGATGCCCCTGGATCTCCAGAGTTTAAAGGTGGCATCTGTAATCCCCGGTTGGAATCCCCATGCGCCTACTATTGGTGCATGGGGGGATGTTTTATGTGAGTTACCCTCATTTTGCCGCATTATATTCCAGGCCTTAATTGTGTTTAATATTATGGGATTTTTACAGTGGTCTGTAATGATTTTCCTCTTATCTGAAAATAAAAGGTTAATAAGTGGGTATTTTACTTGGGAGGCTTCTATATCCAGCCAAATTGATTGTGGATCAGATGAAACCCAATCAGCTATGTAACTTAGTAGGGAGCTTAACTGATATTTCCTAAAGTCTGGGAAGTCCAGTCCTCCCCTTGCCTGTGGAAGCTGTAGCTTCTTCAGCTTAATAAGGGGCCGTCTATGGTTCCAAATAAAGGAGCCCAACCAGCCATATAATTTACGTAGGGCTAGCCTTGGCAGCATCAGCGGGAGCATTCACAAGATATAAGAGACGGGGCAGAACATTAATTTTAATTAATGCTATTCTCCCTAGCCAGGAAATCGGAAGGTCTCTCCATCGCTGGAGGTCCTGCCTTATCCTTTCCATTAATTGTACAAAATTAGCCCTATACAGCTGATCAAATACTGGCGTGATAAAAATACCTAAATATAAGAAGCCCTCCAGGGACCAACGGAAGGGAAAAGGGGATCCGTCCATTAAGTGGGGTATCATAGCCAGACCACCCATTGGCATGGCTTCCGATTTTGAAAAATTAATTTTATAGCCTGAGAATGCACTAAATGTATTAATAACTTGAATTAGACGAGGCACTGACCTTAAAGGATTACTGAGGAATAAGAGAACGTCATCTGCATAGAGGGTAATTTTGTGTTTACTTGTACCAATCCTCGGGGCCGTTATATTAGGATCAGTCCGGATGGCTTCTGCTAATGGTTCGATTATCAGTGTAAACAACAATGGTGAGAGAGGACATCCTTGACGGCAGCCCCTACCCACACTGAAGCCATCCGATCTTAACCCATTAGTAATAACAGCTGCTTTGGGGTCATTATACAATGTTGAAACCCATTTGGTAAACACCTGTCCAACGCCAAACCTTTCCAATGTGTAAAATAAATATGACCATTCAACCCTATCAAATGCCTTTTCCGCATCCAATGAAATTACTACTCCTGGTATCTTTCCCTGATGACAGGCTTGGATCATATTCAAGACCCTTCTGATATTATTGGATGATCTGCGGCCCTTAATAAATCCCGTCTGGTCCTCCTTTATAATATATGGCAGTACCCTTTCTAGTCTTAGTGCTAACATTTTTGAGAGAATTTTAAAGTCTACATTTAGTAAGGATATTGGTCTGTAAGATGCACAATCTTCTGGGTCTTTTCCTTTTTTGAGGATAAGAGAAATATTTGCTTCTTTCAGCGAGGGCGGGAGACAGACCTGACTATGCGCAAAATTATACATATCCATAAGTGGGTCAACCAATATTCCTGTAAATTCTTTATAGAATTCAGCTTGAAAACCATCCGGGCCCGGTGCTTTTCCACTCTGAAGTTGCCTAATTGCCTCAAGTATTTCTTGGACTGTTAAAGGGGTATTTAGGGCCGACACCTGTTCCGGAGTCAGGCCCGGGAAGGTCAAATTTTTTAAAAATGACTGCATCCTCCTAATCCTATCTTCACAATCCTGCGATCTATATAGTTCAGAATAAAATTCTTTAAAGGTCGCATTGATCTTTTTATGATCATGAGTCAGGGTACCTGTACTTTCCTTGATGGTCGGAATAGTTTGAGGGGCTTTCTTTTTCTTTGCAAGGAATGCTAAGTATCTACCCGGTTTGTCGCCATATTCATATAATCTTTGTTTCGCAAATAATATTTCCCTTTTAGCCGTTTGAGTAAGCGCGGTGTTTAAGGCTGTCCTAAGAGCTGTAATCCTCTGCAATTTTGTGATAGAAGGTCTATCAGCGTATGCTGTTTCGGCTGCTTTTAGGCGAGCTTCGAGCAGACGCTGTTGCTCTCCCTTTATTTTCCTCTGGGTCGCTGAATAGGAGATGATCAAACCTCGTGCATAAGCTTTGATGGTCTCCCACATCATTGACGGATTGCTAGCCGTACCAGTATTAATTTCTAAAAAGTTTTAAGTTCTTGGGAGAAGTACTTTAAAAATTTGCTATCTTTTATCAGGAAGGGGTCCATACGCCAATGCCGAGCAGCGGTCCCATTGTTCTTTACCTTAGTTTCCATGTATACAGCGGCATGGTCAGAGATTGCTATAGTACCTATTTTACAGGTTGCTATAGAGTTTAGAAAAATCGATGGGGCAAAAAACATATCAATTCTTGTGTGACATTTATGTGGATTAGAGTAGAAAGAAAAATCTCTACCCTGTGGATGGAGACATCTCCATACATCTACCAATCCTAATTCTTTATTCAGGTCCGCCAGTTGTCTAGATCTGGGAGATACTCCAGCGGCACTCTTGGGAATCCTGTCTATTTCCGGATCCATAATACAATTAAAGTCTCCCCCTATAATTGTATGACGGGCACCAAAGGCCATCAGTTTTGAAAAAGCTTCCGTTATGAATTTAAAGGGGTGTGCCGGGGGGGCAGTATACATTTAAGATCCCATATTCCTCTCCATTTATGAGGGCTTTAATCAAAATATATCGTCCAGATTCGTCTTTTATCTGATTTAGAATTTTCAAAGGGAAGTTCTTCCGGACAAGGATAACGACTCCCCTGCTTTTTGAATTAAAAGAGGAAAAAAAGGCCTGATCAAATCCGCCCTGTCGTAATTTTAAGTGTTCTTTATCCGACAGGTGTGTCTCCTGTAGGAGAGCTATATCAACTCTCTCCTCCTTAAGATTTGATAATATTTTCTTCCTTTTAACTGGCGAATTACTCCCCCTGACATTCCAGGTGCACCACTTAACCGACTGTTCAGCCATAATCATCTGGACAGATCCGAGACCCCTCGGGAGGGGAAACCCTATCTAGAACATCCCGAGCATGGAGCATACAAGATTTACAAAAGTAAAGACTCTCTGATACACTCAAAACAATATAACAAAAAACTCTTTCTAAGTATAAAAAATATAAAACATTCCGAATTGGAGATTTTCTCCCTTGTTCCCAGGGAGCGTCACTTCCTCTCCCACAGTCCATCTTACCCTCTTCCAACCAGTGCCCCACCCTTGACCCAGGTGTTCCTCAATAAAATGAGGAGAATTCAAATATAATATAAAGCTAGAGTTAACGGTGAACACCCCACCCCCACCCACACCCACATCTAAATATATTTGGGAATATTAATACCATATATAACTATAAGATTACAATCTCAACATGTAATACTTAAATATAATACCACAAAATAACAGGGGAAAGAAAAACAACCCCGCTCCTAAAAACAGAAGTAAAATAGAATAAGGTAACCACCTCTCCCCATCAACATTAACCAAACGCCCCAACATATACATATATATACATACACACATAGGGGGAAAGATAAGAAAAGATGAAGGGATGTAAACCAAAATAATGGGAAAGGCAGACCAGCGTCCACAATCTCTTACAGTTTATTTAAGAGAGTCCAAGAATTCCTTAGCCTTCTCCGGTGATCCGAAGTTATATATGGATCCTTCGTGGCTAAGGCGTAGCGTCGCTGGATATCATAAGGAGTACTGGATATTTAAGTCCCTTAAACGCTTCTTTGCCTCATCGAATGCCTTCCTCTTTCGGACCAAAGCTGGGGAGAAGTCCTGGAACAGCATGATCCTGGATCCTTTGTGGGTCATAGCTTGGGGATCTTTTCCCAGATTTCTTGAGGCTTCCAGGAGCATCTGCCTCTCCCTATAGCTCTGCAGCTGGAACAGGACCGGGCGTGGGCGCTGGGTTGAGCCGGGCCCACGTACTGTGACCCGGTAGGCCCATTCTACCCTCACCTGGCCTGATCCATTATGCAGATTTAAAAGTTGTGGCAGCCAATGCTCTAAGAATGCTGTCAGCTGACCTCCCTCTTCCTGCTCGGGCAGGCCCAACAACCGAATATTTTTTCTACGACATCGATTTTCGAGGTCATCAATGTGGTTTTCTAGGTTCTGGACTCGATTCTCGAGAAAACGGATGTGGTCGGCTGTTGATTTTATCCCAGTCTCTGAGGCTGCGGCCTTCGACTCCACCTCTCTGACTCGGCACTCCAATTCCTGAATGTCTCTGCCCTGCTTCTGCAGCTCGGCTGATAGTGCTTCTCTGCTCTGCCGAGACTCATCGATAAAAGCATCAATCTTCGCCTCCCACCTGGCAAACATCTCCTCAAAGCTCATCTTCATTGGTAAATCTCCTGAAGTAGCTGAAGACACCTTTGTTGCAGATGAAGAGGGAGAGGGTGGGGGAGGGGTCCCTGCTTTCTTAGAGCCGCCTGTTCCCTTCCCTTTACTCATTTTCCAGCTAGTATTAGACTATTTAAATGTACTAATAGGTAACTATTTAAGGTTAACAACTATTATAAATGGTTTAGTGAGTGTGGTGGGGGTGGATAGCCCACTTTTCCCAAGTTTTGGGTAGAGCACTGTGGACCCAGTCTTGCTGGGTCGCCGCCATCTTGGATCCCCCACCACTAACACTTTTATGCAGTTGTGAGATTATAAAATTCAATTATGGGCGGCACAGTGGTTAGCACTGCTGCCTCACAGTGCCAGAGACCCGGGTTCAATTCCCGCCTCAGGAAACTGTCTATGTGGAGTTTGCACATTCTCCCCGTGTCTGCGTGGGTTTCCTCCAGGTGCTCAGATTTCCTCCCAAAGTCCAAACATGTGCAGGTTAGGTGAATTGGACATGCTAAATTGCCCATAGTGTTAGGTGAAGGGGTAAATGTAAGGGAATGGGTCTGGGTGGGTTGCTCTTTGGAGGGTAGATGTGGACTTGTTGGCCCAAAGGGCCTGTTTCCACACTGTAAGTAATCTAATGTAATCTAATTATGCAATCATGATGAGAATATTCTCATCCACGTTTGTGACAGCATTCTGTTCTTGCATTACCGATCTGGGTAAATGGGAAGGGTTGGATTGGTATCCAGCATTTGTTTGAGAAGACATTCTCAGCCTCTTAACTGGTACCTTCCAAGGGATCTGTGGCGGTCACCTGTCAGGGGCTAGGTCAGTCAGGTCTCCAGGAGTCTTATGATCAACCATGCTTATTGCTTCAATTGCTGCCTCCTACCAGATTCCAAATACCCTGTTTTAAACTGGATTCATAACAGAAGTTACTCTAGGATTCTGCATCACTAACAGGTTACACTTCACCTGAGCCATTATGCATTGAAACCTCAGATTCTGCAAAACCACAATGAGCTATTTGCTTTCATATCAGACTTCTGGCCTGAACACCCCTTCAACTGTTTTCTAAAGTTGTCCCCCAGCTACTAGTTCAACAAAGTAGCTGTGGACATCTTTGTTCAGATGCTCGATGACTGAGACTCATGATCCCACAGATCCTGTATCATATTCTGACCCCTGATATTTGAAATATCTTTGTGCCATTTAGAAGATCAGTCCTACCAGCCTTGCAACCATACAATGTTTTTCTTTTCAGGAGTTCTCTTCGATGCTATCTTGAATGCTTGTCTTAGTTTCTTGTGATGCTTGCTATTCACTACCTGACCTGGCTGTTTCCATCAGAAGATACGTTAAATGCAAGGAAAGAATCTTTGGGAAGGTTGTGATCTTGACCCAAGAAGAAATATTATGAGGAATAGCCTCTGGATGAGTGTGAGATGAGCAAGTACAGAATTGAGACGGCCCAGGGAATCCCTTGTGAATTCAACCTGTAAACCTCTCTTGGTTTGGCCCGGAGATCGTACTTTTGGTAGTCTGGAATAAAGAAACCTATTTTAGTCGGATTAGTTTAATTTTAGTCATCCCCTTTATTTACTAATAGCATCTGTTACAACATAACACTAATACCTATAAGCCAGGCTAACTGGATTCTACTAACCCAGGAGAACAGGATATTGCTCTTCCTTCAAGAGCCCTGGAGGCTACTCTGTTGAACTATCACAAACAGGCTTCCTTTATACAAAATGTTTTACGAAAGCTGTACTGTCACAAACAGACTTTCTTTATACAGAAGTTTACAGAAGCTCTGCCTGTTCTGAACAGACAGATAACAATGAGGGACAATAATTTGGGAGAAAAGTTAATTGATACTGATTTTAATTTTGAGGTCAGAATCAAACACTTATTAATTTCACAAAGGAACAGCCATGAATGTTATCACTCTGTGTTCTGCTTATACAAATTCACTGATGTTAAGGCAAATGTTCTTAACTGTCTTACCCTCCCTGCCTGTCTATTTTCTAGTGTGCAACAAATGTGTTCTATAATTCAAAATTACATTTTAGCCTAAATGTGTAAGGACAGGTTTTAAGGCTATAAACTTTCTCATGTCCTCCTTTTGTCATTTCATGACAACTACATAATTAGTCAATTTAGTCAATTTGTACTCTCAATAAGTCAAGTGTCTCCTCTGGCGAGTCGTCATCCGGAGGAGCAGAGTCTGAAAGATACTGGATTTCAGCATGGAAGTTAAGGCATGGAGATATGAGGTAGTCAAAGGTCGATTAACCAGATTCCTCTTTGGCTTGGGTGAAAAGCAATTTACAGTCCATTTCATGCATAAATGGACAACAATGTATATTCCTACTGTCAGTGGGGTAGTATTACAAGCATAAACCAGGTCTGTTTCTCATTGATGGTGAGATCAAGGATCTTTGTTGGATGATCATCTTTAGTCTCAATCCTGTGGTTCACTAGGTCGCAAATCCCAATATTGTCATTACCCGTATTAAACGTTGTACCATACTTGGTGTGAGTAGAAACAAACTGCCTCCTCTCGGTCTCCTCTAACTTGCCAATGTCTGTCTATGAAATGAGAATATAAACATTTCTTTCAGTCAGCGATGAGTCCATGACATTTTCTTTTAAGGACAACAATGGCATTCTTGATTGGAGGTAATATTTTTAATGCTTAACTTGAAAATCTGCATGAATACCCCACTCATTTCTTCCACAATGACAAGGGCAGCTCAGTGGGAGTTCTGCTATATGTGTGTCATGGTGCTTTAGCAAGGCCTGATGTCAATCTGTTGGAGACATTTGGTATGAGCCTTCAAGAACAATGGTGTATGCAGATAAAACAGTCCAGTTCCCTGATAGTTGAACAGTTTGGGGGTTCCATATAGGCTGATACATTTTAGGATGCACAGAACAAGTCAAAGATTTGTGTTTCCCAAGTGCTGACCTTTGTAATGTGGTGCTGACATTGGTCACCATACATTCTTTCCAAAGATGCCTGGATATCTCGATGAGGAAAGAGATGTAGATCAGCTTAAACTCCTCAACATGATGCTCTCAGAAATATTGGTGAGTAACGAGTTGGCTCCTCCACTCCTGTGACAATTAGACAGAATTCTGCTATTTTGCCAATTGTATACTCACTGTAGAGTGAGTCAATTTCACTCTGTAAGATAGAGTTTCTTCTTGAAGGAACCTTTTCCCTCCCTTTACCCTCTCTGATGCTCAGTGGAAGGATCAACCAGTTTAATATTTGGTGAGAAGGGAAAGCTATTGCGCTGGATGGGCTCTTTGTGCCTGATGGTGGTGGTGACAATAATTATTTAGGGTATTCTCGTTTGAAGTGTTGAGCCTTGTTTCAATACCAGCACCTTTTTGGAGTATCCTTTGAGTGAAGCTTATCATGGCGATAGGACAGCAAGGACTGGATCTGTGCTTGATGTCCAGCAATCTGTTCAGCCTGTCACTTCAGTCTGAGCTATACACCTCCCCCTCCCTCCCCCGGTCATCTGCGTTGACAGTCACATTCCTGCTGGTAGCCCCTTTCTTGGTCTTAAGATCCAGTCATTCACTATGATTTGGATGATGTGATCCCATTCATCAAAAAAAGACAGTTGAGGTTTATCACTATTAACTCCATTCGTAAACCTCTGTTTATTATCTGTTTCTGATCAATGATAAACCCCAGGATCTTTGTAATGGAGGATTCAGTGATGGTGAGGCCATTGAATGTCAAAGGACAATGGTTAAATTCTCTTTTGTTGAAGATTGGGATTAGATTAATTTAGGATATCTGTTTGGCATGGACCCATAGGATCAAAGGATCTGTTTCTGTATGGTACATTTCTATGACTCTATGGTTATTAGGTGGTGTGAATGGTAGTTACCACTTTTCAGGCCATGTCTGGATATTGGCCAGGTGTTGCTGCATTTGACATGGACTGCATTAGTATCTGAGGAGTCATGAATGATGCTGAAGACTGTGTGCAATTGCAGCAAACATCCTCATTTTGACCTTATGTTGGAAGGGAGTTTCTTGATGAAACAAACTTAAGACGGCTGGGCCAAGGACACTACCCTGAGGAACTCATGCAACTATGTCCTGGAACTGAGATGACTGACCTTCGACAACTACAACCACCTTACTTTGTCCTAAGTTTGACTCCAACCAGGAATGCTTAAAAATGAGCTGTCAATTCTGTGAAGCTACAAAACAGGACTACATCCCTTGGAAACATATAAACAATAAAAGATAAACAGGGCTACGTGACATCCCAACCAACAGATCACACCTAAACAGTCCTACTACAACCAACAGAGAGTTTTCCCCAATTCCCATTGACTTCAGCTTTGCTAGAGCTCTTTGATGCAATAGTCGAAGTGTGTGGTACTGGAAAAGCACAGCTGGCCAGGCAGCATCCAAGAGAATGTACATTTCGGGCATAAACCCTTCATCAGTCCTGATGAAGGGCTGATGCCTGAAGCGTCAATTCTCCTGCTCCTTGGATGCTGCCTGACCGGCTGTGTTTTTCCAGTGCCACACTCTTCGACTTTGATCTCCAGCATCTGCAGTCCTCACTTTCTCCTCTTGATGCAATAATCAGTCAAACAAGGCCTTGATATCAAGTGCAGTAACTCTTGTTATGGACCAGGCCAGACCCCCTCATACGTTTCAAATAGATCACCAAAACCCGAATTTTTCTAGTTATTTTAAGTAAGTGTAAGGTGGATATTGCAGGAGTGATGCAGCTGGTCGAACCACTCGGTTTTAAATAAAGTAATTTATTTACAGACTGCCAAATGAATCACAATCAAATGAGAACAGAACATAGGTGAAGTTATTCTATCTGAAAACCCAAGCGACTCTATCACAACTTAATGATGCTGTTCCAATTTCCTGCAACACCCCTTGGCAAAAAAGATAAAATCAAACACCAGTTTTTACAAAAGAGATATCAGAGAGAGTCAGCCAGAACACCTCTGTTGAATCAAGAAACCTTTCTCCCAAGCAGTTTTCTTTAACCAGCAGCTTCAACTAAACCAAATTAGAAAAAAAACCCACCTGAACTGGGAGAACATTGTACAACAGTTTTTAAAAACAATTGTAAAGGCTTCCTCTGATTGTTGACTTAGGCAGTATCTGTCAGCCATTATTAAAGAAGTCAATTCAGACATATTGGCACCTCTGCCTTCTGACCCGTCTCGGGGGAAAAAAACATGGGCAAAATAACCTTGTTATATCATCGTACTCTCACCTCACCACTGGACCGGGAGCTGAGTGGCCCTGATGGAACTGGACATCAGAGAGCAGGTCATTCCTAGGCAGGTGTTACTTGATAAGATTGTTGATTATACCTTTCATCAACTTACTGAAGATTGAGAGTAGACTGATAGGTTGGTGATTGGCTAAGTTAGATATGTTCAGCTGTTCATGTACAGGACACACCTGGTCAATTTCCTAAATCCTCTAGTAGATGCCAGAGTTGTAGCTATACTGAAACAGTTGTGTGAGGGATGTGGTAAATTCTGAATGATATGTTTTCCATATTATTGCCAGAATGTTGTAAGGGCCCAAAATCTTTGCAGAGTGTACTGCCTCCAGCCATTTCTTGATATCATATGGAGTGAATCAAATTTGCTGAAGATTTGATGCTGGCGATCTCTGGAAAATGCCAAGGTGCATCATTCCCTCAGCACTTCTGCCTGAAGGTCATTGAAAAAGCTTCAAACGTTTGTACGGATTACCTGGGCACTCGATGAGGATGTGAATACATATAAGGAGCCTTCTCCTCCTCCTCTACCCAACTGTGAGTTGTTTAACTGATCCACCATTTGCAACTAGGTGTGGTAGGACTGTTTAGGTGTGATCTGTTGGTTGGAATGTCACATAGCCCTGTTTACCTTTTGTTTATGTTTCCAAGGGACGTAGTCCTGTTTTGTAGCTTCACTGGATTGACAGCTCATTTTTAAGCATGCCTGGTTCTCTTGTCATGACCTCCTGCACTCTCCACTGAACTAGGGTTTATTCACTGGCTTGATGGTAATCTTTGGGTGAGGGATATTCTATGTCATGAAGTTGTAAATTGTGCTGTACTGATGATCCGCGGCACCTCGTCATTGCCAAGTCTTAAGTTGCTAGATCTATTTGAAGTCTATCCTAATTAGCACTGTGACAATGCCACATAACATGATGTAAGGCAGTCTCAATGTGAAAGGAGGGCTTTGTCACCACAAGATCTGTGTAATCACTCTTAGCAATACTGTCATGGACAATTTATCTATGACCTGGAAAATTGATAAGATCAAGTCTGTTTTTCCCTCTTGGTTCCCTCACCAGTTGCTGTGGACTTACTCTAACAGTGATATCCTTTAGGACTTGACCAGATCAATCAGCAGTACTGCTAGCAAGCTACTTTTGGAGGTGGACATAGAATGTACTCTGAATGGGGGATTTCAATCTCCTTGCCACCCTCTAAGATAAATAGTTTACCTCAGTGTAAAGATTTTACTTTGAAAGTTCCATAACAGAAGTGTTCAGTTAGAATTCTGAATGGGATTATTCAAAGCTGATATAGTCTAAGCTCGTAAACAAAAACAGGAGTTACTGGAAAAACTCAGCAGGTCTGGCAACATCTATGAAGCAAAATCAAAGTTAATGTTTCGGGTCTGGTGACCCTTACACAGAACTAAGTTCTGTTGTATGAATACTTCAGGAAGGGGCTAGCTAACTCTTAAGTCTGGGAAATGAAACTATAAAGGGATGCTGCTGGGATAGATGGAAATATTGCATTTTTACTGTTTCAAAATCTTACAAATTGTGTCATGTGTAAATAACTAGATTTATTCTATGTTATCTTCATTTCTTTTGTGTAATAACATTCTTTTATTTAAAATCGGTTCTCCAACATTATATGTTTGTGTTTCAGTAAAAGACTACGTGATTAAAGTTTTATAAACATGATCTCTCAAGTCAGATTTCAGTTTGCTGTCTCAGCAGAGATAATAATAGGGCTTTGGGGATGGAATGGATGGATGGGACTCATTGTTCCATGGAAAGCTAGCATGGATTTGATGATCCAAGTGGAGTCCTGTGCTATCTTTGACTCTGTCTCCCTACGGTTAATCAAGCGCCATTTCAATTTGTATTGCTAGTTCACCTTATATGTGAAACAAAAATTGCTTTATATAAAGTGCACACTAAATGTCACTAATTGTATTCTTCTTTCAAATCAATACACTAGCACAATAGGCTGAATGGTGTCTTTTTGTAGTCCACCATGATACAAATTGCTAGTAGATATATTTTATGAATTAGTTTCTTTTGAAATACAAGTACTACTTGACTGATGATTAATATTGCAAGGGAGGAAGCAGTGGTTTTCAGAAACTCCCAGTTAACTCCGATTAATACAGGAGTTATTTATATAATTTCTTTAACATGCTAGCTCATTTCAAGGAGTTTGATCTCAAAAACAAGCACTCTGACAGAGTAGGAACTAAAAGCTTTTTGAAAAGGTGGAGAGGGAATATGGATAGCATTAGACAAGGATTTAGTGTTTGCCTTGAAGTCTGAAGACTTTTGTCAATGTGCAAATGTGTAAGGCCAGAATTACAGGGTTTTATGTTGCAATGGTAATGTCCCAATCTCTCCGGCATGAAATCCAGATTCAAGCCTCACCTACTTCAGAAATATGTATTAATGCATTGAACAGGTTGATTAATAATATCCAGAAGAACTGAGATCTTATAGGAGTTGGAAGAAGGATTGTGGTTCAGGGTGGTCATTTATATAGAAATGGACAAGGTCAAAAATAAAATTAAATTGTGAAGAAAAATTAATGTTTTCTCAAATGGGGAACGAGAGCTAATGTAGATCTGAGCACAGGTTGAGGAATAGGAAGGACAGGATTTGTCAGCAGAGTTTTGGACAAGCTGAAAGTTAATGTGGAGATTGACAGCTAAATAAGGCAAGTATTAAAATAAATGAGTTTAGATTTTTCACAGGCATAAATAAACATTTCAACAATGGATTGACTTAGGCAGAAACATTTTATGAAAGAAGGGGTTGTTGGTCAGTGTGATGGCAAGGTTATAAGATGGGAACCTCAGATTAGAACCAAATGTTTTGCAACCTTCATGTCCTTGCTCAATCCGAAGTAGTACCCAGCAACCTAAGACACTGATTAGGCTACACCTAGAGTTTTAGGGTATGGTTCTGCTATCATGTTACAGGAAGGACATGATTGCTGTAGAGAGAATACAAAGGAGATTTGCTAGAAAGTTGCTAAAGATTGAAAATTGCATGGACGTAGAAAGATTCAACAGCGTAGGGTCATTGTCCTTAGAACAGAGGAAGCTAAGGGGTGATTTAATTGGGCTGTATAACATAATGGAGTGCTTAGACTGAGTGAACAGAGAAGAATTGTTTCCTGTACCAAAGGCCACAGATTTAAGATGATTGATAGGAGAATTAGAGGAGCCATGGGGAAAAGTCTTTTCATCCATTAGTGGATGTCTGAAATTCACGACCCAATCTGGTGATTGATCCAGAAACCTTCAACTCATTTAAAAGGAACCTGGGAGTCCATCTGAAGTGCTGTAATCTGCAAGACTGTGGACTATGTGCTTGTGACTGGGATTGGAATGGACAGCTAGTTTAATCAGCTGACTCATATGGGTGACCTCTTTCTGTGTTCTAACATTTGAATGAAAGGAGATTGAATCTGTGGCAAAGTTACAAAATGTGCAGCATGGGCTGAAGATAACAGCTTCAGTATTCCCAACGTTTACCTAAGAAATGTTGTTGAACTAGGGCTGAATTTCACACAAGCAGCATGACAGCAGAGAGTTGCATGATGATGATGAAATACAGATGAATGCTAGTATTATAGCTGAGGAATGTTTGTCTGGATTATTTGACTAATGTGTATATTTTAGTCATCCAATTAATCCTTTTATGGCCATATATGCATATGCGTGGGTCGATTGGGGTGGAGATATTATTCTTGTTAAGACCATAGATTTTGACTGTTAGAGGATCAGGAATTAAGGAATAAATTTCCATGATTGCTTTCTTGTATTTATTTTCTGTGGCACTAAAGTAATAAACCAGAGTTTATTACATTAATTTACTCTTGTTTTTCAAATTTATTGTGTTACAGATGAGCAGATAATTACACTAAAGGAGTTGCAACTTAATTGGAGAGGAAGGTTGAAATTGGCTCCCCTATTGGTGAGAGTAATATACAAATCCAGATTACGGCGTTATGGAACAGCTGGCAAGAACATTGATTGGCCTTATCAGGCAAGGCTGTATTAATTATAATAAATTAAGTAGTTGAAAGAACCACCTTGTGATAGGATAACAGCTTCTAGATATAGGATTACAAAGAGTTAGGAGTAATCATATTGAACATTGAGTTATATTGATTATATTATATTAACAAACCGAACGGAAGTGATGTGTATTTCATTTTACAATCATATCATATTAATAACTACCATGCTATCGTTCGCATTGCTCTGACTCAAGCATTTTGCACTCATTTCCTCTTTGCTGACTAGTCACTACCAATTCACAGGATTGCATCAAAATGGAAAATATCAAATCAGTAAATGATGTATCTTCATTAAAGCGTATGAAGTAAACAAAACATGTTTATGTTTTAAAAATATGACAATTCTATATTGTGATAGTGTGTCCACGAACAAACAGGGCTTAAAATATTAGAACAGATGAAGAAAAAAAGTTTTGTATTTATATAATGCTTTTCAAGACCATCAGACATCTCAAAGCATATTGCAATTACTTTTGAAGCGCATACACAAACAAACAGCAGAGACCAGATAATCTGTTCTTGTGGTTCAGAGATTTCTTTTGACCAGGAGACAAGGAGTAATTCTTCAATTACTTCTTTGACTTGTCATGTAATCTTATGTCCACCTCAGAAGACAAGAGACAATAGGTGCAGGAGTAGGCCATTCTGCCCTTCGAGCCAGCACCACCATTCATTATGATCTTGGCTGATCATCCTCAATCAGTATCCTGTTCCTGCCTTATCCCCATAACCCTTGATTCCACTATCCTTAAGAGCTCTATCTAACTCTTTCTTGAAAGTATCCAGAGACTTGGCCTCCACAGCCTTCTGGGGGAGAGCATTCCATACCCCCACCAGTCTCTGGGTGAAGAAGTTTCTCCTCAACTTTGTTCTAAGTGGCCTACTCCTTATTTTTAAACTGTGTCCTCTGGTTCGGGACTCAGCCATCAGCGGAGACATGTTTCCTGCCTCCAGAGTGTCCAATCCTTTGATAATCTTATACATCTCAATCAGATCCCCTCTCAGCCTTCTAAACTCAAGTGTATACAAGCCCAGTCGCTCCAATCTTTCAGTGTAAGATAGTCCCGCCATTCAGAGAATTAACCTTGTGAACCTACGCTGCACTCCCTCAATAGCCAGAATGTCTTTCCTCAAATTTGGAGACCAAAACTGCGCACAATATTCCAGGTGCAGTCTCACCAGGGCCCTGTACAGCTGCAGAAGAACCTCTTTGCTTCTATACTCAATTCCTCTTGTTATGAAGGGCAGCATGCTATAAGCTTTCTTCACTGCCTGCTCTACCTGCATGCTTGTTTTCATTGACTGATGTACAAGAACACCTAGATCTCGTTGTATTGCCCCTTTAGCCTACTTGACTCCATTTAGGTAGAAATCTACCTTCCTGTTCTTGCCACCGAAGTGGATAACCACACATTTATCCACATTAAACTGCATCTGCCATGCATTCGTCCACTCACCTAGCCGTCCAGGTCACCCTGTATTTTCCTAACATCTTCCTCGCATTTCACCCTGCCACCCAGCTTTGTGTCATCAGCAAATTTGCTAATATTACTTTTAATATCTTCACCTATATCATTAATATACACTGTAAAAAGCTGTGGTCCCAGCACTGATGCCTGCGGCACACCACTGGTCACTGCCTGCCATTCCAAAAGGGAGCCGTTTATCAATACTCTTTATTTCCTGTCAGCCAACCAATTTTCAATCCATGTCAGTATTTTGCCCCAAATACCATATGCCCTAATTTTGCTCACTAACTTCCTATGTGGGACTTTATCAAAGGCTTTCTGAAAGTCCAGGTACACTACACCCAGTGGATCTCCCTTGTCCATCTTCAGAGTTACATCCTCAAAAAATTCCAGAAAATTAGTCAAGCATGATCTCCCCTTCATAAATCCATGCTGACTCTGACCTATCCTGTTACTGTTATCCAGATGTGTCATAATTTAATCCTTTATAATTGACTCCAGCATTTTCCCACCACTGAGGTCAGACTAACTGGCCTATAATTCTCTGTTTTCTCTCTCCCTCCTTTCTTAAAATGTGGGACAACGTTAGCCACCCTCCAATCCGCAGGAACTGATCCTGAATCTATAGAACATTGGAAAATGATCACCAATACATCCACAATTTCTAGAGCCACCTCCTTCCATACCCTGGGATGCAGACCATCAGGTCTCGAGGACTT
This sequence comes from Hemiscyllium ocellatum, assembly GCF_020745735.1. Classification (NCBI taxonomy): domain Eukaryota; kingdom Metazoa; phylum Chordata; class Chondrichthyes; order Orectolobiformes; family Hemiscylliidae; genus Hemiscyllium; species Hemiscyllium ocellatum. Next base: position 68,771,688 of record NC_083406.1, on the reverse strand, counting down.
ATCAGCCATCAGACCTAACAGTCTCTCCAACACCATTTCCTGCCTAATATAAATTCCCTTCAGTTCAGGTCCTTCAGCCACTATTACATCTAGGAGATTGCTCGTGTCTTCCCCAGCGAAGACAGATCTAAAGTATCAATTCAACTCTTTTGCTATTTCTTTGTGCCCTGTAATAAATTCACCCGTTTCTGTCTTCAAAGGCCCAATTTTAGTCTTAACCATTTTTTTTTCTTTTCACATTACCTAAAAAAGCCTTTACTATCCTCCTTTATATTTTTGGCCAGTTTACCTTAGTACCTTATTTTTTCTTTGCATATTTCCTTTTTAGTTATCCTCTGTTGTTCTTTAAAAGCTTCCCAGTCCTCCGACTTCCCACTCATCTTTGCTATGTTATACTTTTTCCCTTTTATCTTTATATGGCCTTAACTTCCCTCGTCAGCCACGGCCACCCCTGCCTCCTCTTAGAATCTTTCTTCCTTTTTGGAATGAACTGATCCTGCATCTTCTGCATTATACCCAGAAATACCTGCCATTGTTGTTCCACTGCCATGCCTGCTCGGGTATTGCACCATTGAACTTTGGCCAGTCCTCCCTCATAGCTCCATAGTTCCCCTTGTTCAACTGAAATATTGTCACTTCCGATTCTACTCTCTCCTTTTCAAACTGCAGATTAAAGCTTATTGTATTGTGGTCACTACCTCCTAATGGCTCCTTTACTTCAAGGTCCCTGATCAAATCTGGTTCGTTGCACAATACCAGATCCAGAATTGGTTTCTCCCTGGTAGGCTCCAGCACAAGCTGTTCTAAGAATCCATCTCGGAGGCACTCCATAAACTCCCTTTCTTGGGGTCCAGTACCATCCTGATTCTCCCAGTCTACCTGCATGTTGAAATTCCCCTTAACAACTTAGTAATATCTTTGCGACAGGCCAATTTCAGTTCCTTATTCAACTTATACACTACATCCAGGCTACTGTCTGGGGGCCTAGAGGTAACTCCCATTAGGGTCTTTCTACCCTTAGAATTTCTCAGCTCTATCCATACTGACTCTACATCCCCTGATTATAGGTCTCCCTGCGCAAGGTACTGAATATCATTCCTTACCAACAGGGCCACCCCACCCCCTCTGCCAGTCAGTCTGTCCTTACAATAGCACATATAGCTTTCCCAGGCCCTGTCCACTTGAAGCCACGTCTCAGTTATCCCCACAACATCGTAACTGCCAATTTCCAAATGAGCCTCGAGCTCATCCATGTTATTTCTAATGCTTCATGCATTCATATATAATATTTTTAATTTGTTACCTCCCTCACCCTTCCTATCAATCCCTATTTTACTTGACCTTACGGCATGATCCTTTTTTGAGTTTTCTGCTCCATTGATTCCGCTGTTTTTCTTGACTTCTCTTGTTCTACCTTTCCCTTGAACTTCCTTCTTAAACTTTCAGTTCCCCCCCCCCCCGCTATTAGTTTCAACACAGCTGTGTTGCAGTGGCAAACCTGCCAGAATGCTGGTTCCCCACCTCTTAAGGTGCAACCCGTCCCTCTTGTATAATTTATCCTAACCGCTAAACATACCTCAGTGATCTAAGAATTTAAATCCTTGCTTCCTGCATCAGTTCCGCAGCCACACATTCAAGTCCATATCTCCCTGTTCCTGTCCTCTCCAGCCCGAGAAACTGGAAGCAAACCGGAGATAACCATCCTGGATGTCCTGCTTTTCAGCCTTCTTCCGAGTTCTCCGAAGTCTTACTGTAGAATGCCCCTCCTCTTCTTCCCGACGTTATTTGTGCCGACCACGTCTGGCTCTTCACCTTCACCCTTGAGGATTTCCTGCACTCTGTCTGTGATGTCCTTAATTCTGGCACCACAGCATCCTCAAAGCCTGCCTATTGCCGCAGAAACCCCTTTCAGTTCCTCTCACTATGGAGTCCCCTATTACCACGGCTCTGTGTAATGTCTGAATCCTCGGCTCTGCCTCCACGCCAACTTCTGATTGGCAGACCTGATTGCGCCTCGGACTGGCAGAAGGCAGATGGAGCTTCTGTTTGATGTGACTTCTAAATGGCAACACCACTGCAACAGTCCCCCCAGTATTACATAGGAATATCAGCTTCAATTTTTGTGTTGAAGTCCTGGAGTGGGACTTGAACATTAAGGAATTACGGAACATTGACTGAGGCAAGAGTGCTGATATAATACGAAACATATCAGCCATGATCAAATGGTGGTGCAGTATTAATGGGCCAAATGGCCTTATTCTGTTTTTAAATCGTATGGTCATATGCTCTGGATGGCACAGGTTTGAAGAGCATCTTAAAGAAGGAGGAGAAGTAGATCAGAGAGGCTTACAGATGAAGTTCCAGAACTTAGATCTTAACTTGATATCCAGATATTTACTTAAAAAAATTTTGTACCATTATCTTAGTTACTTGATGCATGTTAACGTTTAGCAAAAGTTATAGCAGAGTAAGGACCTCTCTTGGGGTCAATGGTAAGTCAATGCCGTGAGAGTGGTATTTTGGTCGTTTGTATGTTCACTTTATCACTGTTGATCAAGTTTTTGTCCTTAAGATAAAAAAATTTAGGTCAAAGTGATTCAAACATTTTCCGTTAACAATTAAAATATGGAATCTAAATAAGATGGACTGTAATGGTTCCCCATGTCCTTTTTCTATGATTGCATAATCCTATGATAAGTTCTTTAGGACCATAGCTCTTGAATTAGAAACATGCAACACAAAAGGAGGCCACAAAGTTAACTATGTTAATGTTGGCCAAAAAAGAGATATCAGCCTAATTCCAAATTCTCTGTCTTCGTCAGTAGCCCAGTTGGTTATTTTCACCGAAAGTGTTTTCTTAAATTTAGTGAATGTTTATCCCTTTCTATCCATTTTAACAGTGAGTTCCAATTCCCATCGTCTTATGGGTGAAAAGATTACTCCTCAAAAGCCCGTTAATTCTTCTTGCCATTTACTTGAAAACAATATCTCCTCGATTATTGATCTATGCATTAATGGAAATGGGTCCTGCCTATCTACTCTATTTTGGAGTCTTTATAAGTTTATTCACCTCAATTAAATCTCCCCTTAGACTTCTTTGTTTCAAATCAAACATATCAATCCAATCCTTTGTTGAGCGAAGTCCTCCTAAATCTTCTCTGTGGCCTTATGAGTGTGTCTGTAATTCAGTGACCAGAGCTTTTTTTTCGTTTTTGTTTTTTTTTCATGTTTTTGCTGAGACCTTACAGGCTTTTTTGTATACCTCTAGCATTACTGCCCTGCTTTTGCACTGTAGGCCTGAGAAAACGGAGGAAATGATCCCTTGTGCTGTCTTAGCCTGTTCTACTATCTTGAGAAATCTGAAGATATGTATACTGTTATTGTGGTCTTTAGCCTTCTCAGAATTTCAATGTTTATTTCTTTCTAATTCATTCATGGTATGTGGATACCATTGGCCAGGCTAGCATTATTGCTTCTCTTGAATTGCCCAAAGGACAGTTGAGAGCTGTGGGTCTAGCATAACATGTAGGCTCTATCAGGTAAAGATGATGGATGTCTTTCACGAAAGGACGTTAATGAACCAAATTGGTCTTTGCGACATTAAATAAGCTTATTCTTCCAGATTTTTATTGAATTCAAAAATCTGTTTGATGGAATTAGATCCCCACATCCTTAGAGCATTAGCCCAATTTCAATGAGAAATCTCAACTTCTTCAATTAGAAGTTCTGGACTACTAATGCAGTGACATTGCCACTATGCTGCCACCTCCCCATATATATAAGCTGTGCCTTAATTGCTACCTTACTTACCGTATCTACTTATTTATTAATTTGTGGGATGTGGGCCAGACTTATTGCCCATTCCTGATTATCCTTGAGATGCTGCCTTCTTGAATCGCTGCAGTCCATCTGCTGTGAGTTGATGCCAGTGCCATGAGGGAGGTAATTCCAGGATTTTGATCCAGTGACAATGAAGGAATGCCAATACATTTCCAAGTAAAAAGTGAGGTCTGCAGATGCTGGAGATCAGAGCTGAAAATGTGTTGCTGGTTAAAGCATAGCAGGTTAGGCAGCATCCAAGGAACAGGAAATTCGACGTTTCGGGTCAGAGCCCTTCATCAGGAATCATTCCTGATGAAGGGCTCTGGCCCGAAATGTCGAATTTCCTGTTCCTTGGATGCTGCTTAACCTGCTGTGCTTTAACCAGCAACACATTTTCAGCAATACATTTCCAAGTCAGGATGATCTGTGGCTTGGAGGGGAACTTGAAGCTTGTGGTTTTCACTTATATCTGCTGGTTTTGTCTCTCTAGATGGAAGTGGTTGTGGGTTTGGAAGGTTCTTTCTGAGATGCTGTGCCTTATTTACTGTATAAGCTCTTACGTTAATTTTCTGATCAGTCTTTGTCTGATCTAGTCAAAAACTTGACTAGAATCCACACTGACTATCTCAAACACGCTACTCTCATCAAGCTTTCTTGTTAACATCTTAATTTTCAATTGTTCATCAGACATGATTTTCCCTAATAAATCTAAGCTGGCTGTCCTTGATTAATCCATGCCTTCCTAAATGACAATTTACGTTATTGGAAGAAATTCTGAAAAACAGTCTTCTAGTCAAACTATCCTTTGCTCTCTTTTCAAACAGAAACATGACTTTAACAATTTTTTGGCATGACATTTGTAGGCAGAGGAGACTGGAAAATGACGACAGTTTCCAGCACTTGTTCCTTTGTTTCCCATGGCAACCTGGGATAAATTTTACAGTGGCCTGATGTCTTATTCATTTTCAAGGCTGCTCAATATCCTCCCCCATTACCTCTAACCCATGTAATATTTCACATTGCTTCACCCCTCTGTTGTGTGAAAACAGATGTTTATCAAGAATCAAAACCACAACTTCTGCCTCTACATGCAATATCTTTTCAAACTCTAATTGGCCCACCACTTTTGTTAGATATCTTTTGCTTCTCAAATATTTATAAAGCATCTTTATTTTACTTGTCAATATCTTTTCATGCCCTTCCTAATTTTTGCTGTTTAAATCTTAACGATACAGCTTTTGTGCTCCAGGCTTCCTGGAATATTGAGCTTTTGGCATCTTGTTTAAACAGTGAAATCCAATGCTCAAAAGAAGAAAGACCTCTGAAATGGGCCTGGAAGCAGGCAGAACCATATTATCAGGCATGGATTTACAAGGTGGAGATTGCAATGCTATTCCAACTTTTGAACAAAGGGTGAAAGCCCTTAATGACCTTTTCCATGGGGCCGACACTGCCTTCAACACTCCTGATAAACGGTTTTAGGTATGCCTGCACCATGAAGTAAAGGGGGAGTCTTCTCGTGCTTGAAGAGCTATGCAATTGAAGCAATGGGAACTGGTACTGGTTTTGTTGTTGATGCTGGAGAGCTTAGTGGGCAGCACAGTGGTCAGCACTGCTGTCTCACAGCGCCTGAGATCCGGGTTCAATTCCCGACTCAGGCGACTGACTGTGTGGAGTTTGCACGTTCTCCCCGTGTCTGCGTGGGTTTCCTCCGGGTGCTCCGGTTTCCTCCCACAGTCCAAAGATGTGCGGGTCAGGTGAATTGGCCATGCTAAATTGCCCGTAGTGTTAGGTAAGGGGTAAATGTAGGGGTATGGGTAGGTTGCGCTTCGGCGGGCCGATGTGGACTTGTTGGGCCGAAGGGCCTGTTTCCACACTGTAAGTAATCTAATCTAATCTCTCAACCTCTGATTAGTCAGCAGCTCTCAGAAATGAGAAGTCCACCCCCAAAAATCCAATGGACTCCATATTGCCTGTGTGTGTAAGGGGCAGGGAGTAATTGGTGGACTGCATTAACCATTAAATCTTGCTTTATTGTTTTGCTTTATTGTGCTCTTTGACATCAAGGGGCAGTCTCGATTGGGAGTACCACCCTTTTTCTGAATCTTAAAGCTTAATCTTTTGACTAGGCTTTTGGACATTTGACATTATATGTACCTCCTTTGCTTGGTGCCATCTTTTTTGTCATCTGTGCTCCTGCATTGTGTCTTGTGACACTCCTGCCTGATAAAACTGCCCAAATGCAAGTTGTTGCTGTTACTTATTTTTTGATCATGCTTTATATCGTGTCTATTTTTGTTTTCTAGGCTTACTTTGAAGTTGCTGACTGTTCAGGTATGATGTCAATGGTTCTTTGGAATTCACTATGTCCAAGATTTTTTCGAAGTTTAGAGGTTGGGACTGTAATCTTTATTCAGCAGTATGTTGTGAAGGATGCATTCCAGATGAGAACACGGCCAGTTTCGTACTACCCTGACTTAAAAACATACAAAGAAATAGGTAATAGTATTTTCTATTTGTTTGAAAATAGGTCAACATTAAAAGAGAATTTTATTTTTTAAATGTGATATATAAACCTTTAATTCTTTGCCATAATTATGCAAAACAAATCGCTGGACTATGACACGATCATGATAGGATTGTGCCAGCAGCTATTGACTTATAATAAATAAAGTTTGGTAATATTTTCCTTGGATGTCAGTGTTGTGACAGACTGGTGATCAACTTTTTATTGATTTTTAATGTATTTTTTTGTATAATTTTGGAAATTGACAGCTGTTCATTTGCTAGTTGGAGGCAAAGTGCTGGGATAGGTACCTTCTTGAATTTTGGTATTGCCTACTAATGCACCTTAATGCAGAGCAAATGAATCACTTAAAGAGTCAAACAGATGTTTCGATCCAACCAGTCATGCCAAACATAATCCCAAACTAAACTAGTCCCACCTGCCTGCTCCTGGCCCATATCCCTCCAAACCTTTCGTCTTCGTGTACTTATTCAAATGTCTTCTAAATGTTGTAATTGTACCCACATCCACTACTTCCTCAGGAAATTCATTCCACATGCAAACCACCCTCTGTAAAAATATTTGCTCCTGATATCTTTTTTAAATCGCTCTCCTCTCACCTTAAAAATATGCCTCCCAGTCTTACAATCCCCCAACCTGGTAAAGACACCTACCGTTAACCATATGTATATCCTTTTCGTTGGAGTTCTGAACAACTGTCAGTCGTCAGCTCCATGTGGAAATGCTAATATTGACTAAGTGGTTCATCTATTCATGTTGTCTCAGTTGTTGTACTGACAAGGCCACCTGCCATTATATCATTTTGTGCCTCATGAGTCATATTCTGTCATTGCTACTTTGACCACAATCTCATTAAGTACATGACTTTGGAGGGGAAGAAAACTGTCACTAGACACATTGTAATTGGAGTTTCTAACACTTGACTGTTGAAGCACTTACTTTCTTCAAATGAAGAGTGTGTTAAGGGTTTAGATACAGAGACACATGTTAAGTGTGTACAAGAAAGTTTTCTGATTCAATATGTGGATGTACCTTCTTGGGAAGGTGCAAAATTTGACCTACTCTTGGGAATAAGGCAGGGCAGGTGACTGAGATGTCAGTGGGGGAGCACTTTGGGGCCAGCAACTATAATTCTATTAGTTTTAAAATAGTGCTGGAAAAGACCAGATCTAAACGTTGAAGTTCTAAATTGGAGGAAGGCTAATTTTGACTATATTAGTCAAGAACTTTCAAAAGCTGATTGGAAGCAGATGTTCGCAGGTAAAGGGACAGCTGGAACTTGGAAACTCTTCAGAAATTAGATAATGAAAGTCCAGAGACTGTATATTCCTGTTAGGGTGAAAGGGAAGGCTGGTAGGTGTAGGAATGCTGGATGATGAAAGAAATTGAGGGTTTGGTTCAGAAAAAGAAAGAAGCATTTGTCAGGTATAAACAAGATAGATCAAATGAATCTTTAGAAGGGTATTAAAGGAAGTAGGAGTATACGTAAGAGGGAAATCAGGATGGCAAAAAGGGGACATGAGATAGCTTTGGCAAAAAGAGTTAAGGAGAATCCAAAAGGTTTTTACAAATACATTAAGGACAAAAGGTTAACTCGGGAGAGAATAGGGCCCTTCAAAGATCAGCAGGAGATGGGAGAGATAGTAAACAAGTATTTTACATCAATATTTACTGTGGAAAAGGACATGGAAGATATAGACTGTTGGCAAATAGATGGTGACATCTTTATAAACGCCCATATTACAGAGGAGGAAGTGCTGGATGTCTTGAAACACATAAAAGTGGATAAGTCCCCAGCACCTGATCAGGTGTACCCTAGAACTCTTTGGGAAGCTGGGAAGTGATTGCTGGACTCCTTGCTGAGATATTTGTATTATTGATAGTCACAGGTGAGGTGCTGGAAGACCGGAGGTTGGCTAACGTGGTGCCACTGTTTAAGAACGGTGGTAAGGACCGCCACGGAACTATAGACTGGTGAGCCTGACATTGGTGGTGGGCAAGTTGTTGAAGGGAATCTTGAGGGACAGGCTGTACATGTGTTTGGAAAGGCAAGGACTGATTAGGGATAATGCATGGGAAATCATGTCTCTCAAACTTGATTGTGTTTTTTTTTGAAGAAGTAAGAAAGAGGATTGATGAGAGCAGAACAATGGTGATCTATATGGACTTCAGTAAGGCGTTCGAAAGGTTCCCCATGGGAGACTGATTAGTAAGGTTAGATCTCATGGAATATCGAATTGGCTCAAAGGTAGATGACAGGGTGGTGGTGGAGGGTTGTTTTTCAGATAGGAGGCCTGTGACCAGCGGAGTGCCACAAGGATCGATGCTGGGTCTGTGACTTTTGCTCATTTATATAAATGATTTGGATGAGAACATAAGAAGTATTGTTAGTAAGTTTGCAGATGACGCCAAAATTGGACAGCGAAGAAAGTTACTTCAGATTACAACAGGATCTTGATCAGATGGGCCAATGGGCTCAGGAGTGGCAGATGAAGTTTAATGTGGATAAATGCTAGGTGCTGCATTTTGGGAAAGTAAATCTTAACAGGGCTTATACACTTAATGGTAAGATCCTAGGGAGTGTTGCTGAACAAAGAGACCTTGGAATGCAGGTTCACAGCTCCTTGAAAGTGGAGTCACAGGTAGATAGAATAGTGAAGAAGGCATTTGGTATGCTTTCCCTAATTGGTCAGAGTATTGAGTACAGGAGTTGGGGCTCGTATTGCAGCTGTACAAGACATTGGTTTGGCCACTTTTGGAAGTTGCGTGCAATCCTGCTCTCCTTCCTATCGGAAGTATGTTATGAAACTTGAAAGGGTTCAGAAAAGATTTACAAGGAAGCTGCCAGGGTTGGAGAGATTGCATAGGCTGGGGGGGGGGGGGCGGGGGGTCGGTGGGCGCGGTGGGGGGGGCGGCGGGGGGGACGGTGGGGGGGGGGGCGGGTGGGGGGGTGGAGTTACCTGGATGCTTTGTTTCAGGAGACAGTCACACCTGGGAGATTAAGTAATTCACATTCAGTTAGTGATCAGGGACATCAGAATGTGACTGTAAGAGAGGCAGACAGGGGGAACCTGAGTGCAGGAGCCTCAGTCCTTGACCTTGTCCAACAGGAATGAGATTCTTGCTCCCTGTATGGATGAGGAAAAGGGCTCTGGACAGAATGAGCCAGTTTACGACGGCACCATGGTGCAGAAGGCCATTCAAGAGGGGGGAGCAAAAAGACAAGTAGTTGTTATACGGGATTCTATAATTAGGGGGACAAATCGTATCCTTTGCAAGCTGGATCGGGTGTCTCGCATGGTGTGTTGCCTGCCCGGTGCCAGGCTGCGGAACATCTCCGACCGGCTTGAAAGGATATTGGAGCGGGGGTGGGGGGGGGGGTGGGGGGGTTGGGGGGGTGGGGGTGCGGGCGGAGGATCCAGTTGCTGTGGTCCACATTGGGACTAACAACATAGGTAAAACTAGGGTGGAGGACCTGTTTGGGGATTATCAAGCACTAGAAAGGAAATTGAAGTACAGGTCCTCCAGGGTCATAATCTCTGGATTACTGCCCGAGCCATGTGCCAATTGACATAGGGATAAGAAAATTAGGGAAGTAAACACGTGGCTAAGGGATTGGTGTGGGAAAGAGGGATTCCACTTCATGGGGCATTGGCATCAGTTTTGGAACCGGGGGGATCTGTACCGTTGGGACGTTCTCCACCTGAACCGATCAGGTACCAATGTTCTAGCGAAGAGGATAAATAGGGTGGTCAGTAGGACTTTAAACTTCTGAGTTGGGGGTAAGGGAAAGTGAAAGCGACAGGGAGTATGGCGTTTAATGGAAAAATAAGCAGCAGGATAGCATATGTGCAGGCGGATTTAAACTTGAGGCAGACTGGGAATGCAGCAAAAAGGAAGGATAACTGAATACATCTTATGACTTCCAATATCTCTAATGATAAGAAAGTTAGCATTAAGGCACTTTACCTGAATGCTCATAGCATTTGTAACAAAGCAGATGAACTAATGGCACAGATCATCGTGAATGATTATGATGTGGTAGGCATCACAGAGACGTGGTTTCAGGGTGGTCAGGACTGGCAGTTAAACATCCAAGGATTTTCAACTTATCGAAAAGACAGGGAGGTGGGCAGAGGGGTTGGGGTTGCCTTGTTAGTTAAGAACAAAATTAAATCTATGGCACTGAATGACATAGTGTCGGATGATGTGGAGTCTGTGTGGGTGGAATTGAGGAACCACAAAGGCAAAAAATCCATAATAGGAGTTATGTACAGACCTCCTAACAGTGGTCAGGACCAGGGGCGCAACATGTACAGGGAAATAGAGAAGGCATGTCAGAAAGGCAAGGTCATGGTGTTCATGGGAGACCTCAATATGCAGGTGGACTGGGTAAATAATGTTGCCAGTGGATCCAAAGAAAGGAAATTCATGGAATGCTTGCAGGATGACTTTTTGGAACAGTTGTCATGGAGCCCACAAGGGAGCAGGCTATACTGGACCTAGTGCTATGTAATGAACCAGACTTTATAAAAGATCTTAAAGTAAGGGAACACTTTGGAAGCAGCAATCATAATATGGTAGAGTTCAGTCTGCAGTTTGAAAGAGAGAAGGCAAAATCAGATGTAATGTGTTACAGTTAAATAAAGGTAATTATGAGGGCATGAGAGAGGAACTGACAAAAATAGACTGGAAGCAGAGCCTAGAGGGGAAGACAGTAGAGCAAAAATGGCAGGAGTTTGTGGGTGTAATTGAGGACACTGTACAGAGGTTCATCCCCAAGAAAAGAAAGATTATCCGGGGAGGGATTGGATAGCCATGGCTGACAAAGGAAGTCAGGAAATGTATTAAAAAAAAGAGAGATCCTATAAAGTGGCCAAGAGCACCGGGAAATCAGAAGATTGGGAAGGCTAAAAAAAAAAGAGGATAACAGAGAGAAATAAGGAAGAAGAGGGTCAAATATGAAGGTAGGCTAGCCAGTAATATTAGAAATGATAGTAAAAGTTTCTTTCAATGCATAAGAAACAAATGACAGGCAAAAGTAGACATTGGGCCACTTCAAACTGATGCTGGAAGCCTAGTGATGGGAGATAAGGAAATATCAGGAGAACTTAACAAGTACTTTGCGTCAGTATTCACAGTGGAAGATATGAGTAATATCCCAACAATTAAAGGGAGTCAGGGGGCTGAGTTGAGTATGGTTGCCATTACAAAAGAGAGAGTGCTTCATTTGATAAATCTCCTGGCCCCGATGGGCTACATCCTAGAGTTCTGAGGGAGGTGGCTGAGGAAATAGTATAGGCGTTGGTTGAGATCTTTCAAAAATCACTGGAGTCGGGGAAAGTCCCGGATGATTGGAAGATCGCTGTTGTAACCCCCTTGTTCAAGAAAGGATCAAGACAAAAGATGAAAAATTATAGGCCAATTAGCCTAATCTCGGTTGTTGGTAAAATTCTAGAATCCATCATTAAGGATTTCAAAATTCTTGGAAGAGCAGAGTCGTATTAGAACAAGTCAACATGGATTTAGTGAGGGGAGGTCGTGCCTGACAAACCTGTTGGAATTCTTTGAAGAGGTGACAAGCAGGTTAGACCAGGGAAACCCAGTGGATGTGGTCTATCTAGACTTCCAAAAGGCTTTGATAAGGTGCCACACGGCAGGCTGCTGAGTAAGGTGAGGGCCCATGGTGTTTGAGGTGAGCTACTGGTATGGATTGAGAATTGGCTGTCTGACAGAAGACAGAGAGTTGGGGTAAATGATTCTTTTTCGGAATGGCAGCTGATGACAAGCGGTGTCCCGCAGGGTTCAGTGTTGGGGCCACAGCTGTTCACGTCACATATTAATGATCTGGATGAAGGGACTGGGGGCCTTCTAGCAAAGTTTGCCGATGATACGAAGTTAGGTGGACAGGCAGGTAGTACTGAGGAAGTGGGGAGGACAAGAATCTAGACAGTTTGGGAGAGTGGTCCAGGAAATGGCTGATGGAATTCAATGTGAGCAAGTGCAAGGTCTTGCCCTTTGGAAAAAAGAATACAAGCATGGACTACTTTCTAAACGGTGAGAAAATTCGTAAAGCTAAAGTACAAAGGCATCTGGGAGTGCTACTCGAGGATTCTCTTAAGGTAAATATGCAGGTTGAATCCGTGATTGAGAAAGCGAATGCAATGTTGTCATTTATCTCAAGAGGGTTGAAATATAAAAGCACCGTTGTGCTACTGAGAATTTATAAAGCTCTGGTTAGGCCCCATTTGGAGTACTGTGTCCAGTTTTGGTCTTCACACCTCAGGAAGGACATACTGGCACTGGAGCGTTTCCAGAGGAGATTCACATGGATGATCCCTGGAATGGTAGGATTAACATACGAGGAACGGCTGAGGATCCTGGGATTGTATTCATTGGAGTTTAGAAGATTAAGGGGAGATCTAATAGAAACTTACAAGATAATACATGGCTTGGAAAGGGTGGACGCTAGGAAATTGTTTCTGTTAGGCGAGGAGACTAGGACCCGTGGACACAGCCTTAGAATTAGAGGGGGTAAATTCAGAACAGAAATGCGGAGACATTTCTTCAGCCAGGAAGTGGTGGGCCTGTTGAATTCATTGCCGCAGAGTGCAGTGGAGGCCGGGACGCTAAATGTCTTCAAGGCAGAGATTGATAAATTCTTGATGTCACAATGAATTAAGGGCTACAGGGAGAATGCTGGTAAGTGGAGTTGAAATGCCTATCAGCCATGATTGAATTCCGGAGTGGACTCTATGGGCCGAATGGTCTTACTTCCACTCCTATGTCTTATGGTCTTATATGTACTTCGTAATGGGACTTCCATAACCCTCTGTGTGTATGTGGTAGAAAATTCCACAGCTGCATCTCCCTTTCAGTTTTGAAATTGCCCTTAATCTCAATCCTAAATAATTGGCCCTTATCTTGAGATTGGGCCCTCTCAGACTCTTCCCTGCTAATTTGTTTCAGAATCTTGTACAGTCTAATTAAATTTCCAAAGGCTATAGCCCAATTTAGTGAGCCTATCTTAAGGTGATGACACACTTAAATCAGGAACCAACTTAATGAACCTATGCTGTATTCCCCTGCAAGCATGTCACTCCTCAAATATAGATTCCAAAACTTCATACAGTATTCCTGACATCGATTTACTCAAGTCCTGTGCTAAGACTTCCGTACTGTTGCACTCCAACACTGACAATAAAGACCAACATACCAAATAGCTGTCCTAATTGCTTGATGTACCTAATGTGAATTACATTCCTTGTATTAGTACACACAAATTTCAACAGTAACATTTATAAATGTAATGCCTTTGAAAAAAAATCTACTTTTTTATTACTACTAAAGAGGATGACCTCACATTATACTTCATCTTGCTGCCTTTTCACTTCATTTGTCTGTTTCTCTACTGCCTTATTGTGTCATCCTCACAACTTATACTTCCATTCAGCTTTGTACTGTCAGTAAATTTTGATACATTGCTTTGTCTCTTTAAGTCATTAATATAGATTACAAATACTTTAGCTTCACCACTAATCCTTGTGGCACTCCACTAGTCTCAGCCTGCAGACTTAGAACATTTATCCATACTCTTTGTTCCATCTCTCAACTGATCCTCTTTTCATGCTGATTTATTATCACCAACTATATGAAGCCTTATCATTTGCACTAACCACTCGTATGCACTTTATCAAACGGCTTTCAGAAAATCAAGTACATTTCATGTACTGCATCCCCTTAATAATAGCTTTCAGCATTTTGTTGATGACTAATGTTGGGCCTCCTGTTTCTTCTTTCCTTTGTTAAATTGCAATGTTAAATTTCCTAACCTGCAATCACTATTTTAGAATCTGGAGAATTTTAATCATAACTAGAATATCCATTATTTGTGAAGCTACATTTTTTGGATGTAGGCCATCAAATCCTAAGGATTTGTTAGATTTTAGTCTTAGATTTTTTTAGTACATTTTCTCTGCTGATATTAATTATCATGGCTTTAAATTTTATTGGCTCCTTGATTAGCCTCAACTTGTATCTTTTACTGTAAAGCCAGACCTAAACAATTTGTTCAATCTCTGTCTTTTCATCATTCATTTCCATAATTTCTCCTGTCTTTGTCCCCAAAATATATTTCCTGAATGTTTTTAGAGATTAAAAATCACACAAGACCAGGTTTTAGTCCAACAAGTTTAATTGGAAGTACTAGCTTTCAGTTTGCTACTCCTTCATCAGGTGATTTTCAGAGATGATTCATATGAGGCGCACACTTACTCATAACTGCAATATATTCCCCAACACCAGTCTGCCACTTGTAACGCACAAGTCATGGGTTTAATGGAATATTTCCACCTTCCTGGAAGAGGAGCAGCTCCAACAACATTCTAGAAGCTTGACGCCAACAAGGACAAAGCAGCCCACTTGACTGTCACCAGATTTACGACATTGACCACTGATGCACAATAACAGCTGTATGTATCACCTGTAAGATGTGCAGCAGAAATTCATCAAGGTTTCTTAGACAGCATCTTCCAAACCCACAACCACTACTATCTAGAAAGACAAGGGCAGCAGATGCATGGGAACACCACCACCTACAAGTTCCTCACCAAGCCACTCACCATGCTGACTTGAGAAATATAACACAGTTTTTTCATTTGCATGAAGTGAAAATCCTGGAGGTCTGTTCCTAATAGCATTGTGAGTGTACCTACACCAAATACACCGTAGCAGTTCATGAAGGCGCTCACCACCACCTCCTGAAGAACACTTGGGAATGAGCATTAAATGTTGGCCAAGCCAATACAGCCCACAATCCCTTAATGAATAAAAAAAATTTAAATTTTATCCATCCGCAATAAATGAGAAAGGAGTACCATATTTTTGCATTTATTTTAATTTGTAAGCAATATTATAGTTTAGTGTTTTGACACCAAGTAGATGTCTCCTGTATATATTCTTGTTATAGCTATTATGTTTGCATTTCAGATATTTCCTTGAACCCTCAGAAACCTGCTGCTGATATTAAGATTATTCCAGCAAAGCAAGTCAAACCTGAGTGGAGGCTTCCTAATATTAAGTATCGTTTTATTACCAGGTAATCTCTATACATGTCCACAGTAATTAATTTGTAGGATGAGAAGTTATTTTGGTTGAACTAAAATATGGATCAGAATTTTATGCTTTCTGGGGCAGATTGATAAGTGGGGGTGGGTATAATCATAGAATCTTACAATATAGCCCATTGAGTCTGCACTGACAAAAAAACTAAATCTACAGTAGTTTCATTTTGCAGCATTTGAGCTTTAGCCTCAGACATTTCAAGTGTTCATCCAAGTACTTTGTAAAAAAAAGTGAAGGTTTCCTGCCTCAATCACCCTCTTTGGCAGCATATTCCAAATACCCACGATTCTGGGTGAAAATTCCCTCTAAACCTCCTTCCTTTCATCTAAAAATTATATCCCCTTGTTATTGACCTTTCGATTAAGGGGAACAACAATCTTTTATCCACAGTGTCAGTGCCCCTTATAATCTTATGCACCTCAATTAAGTCCTCTCTGTCTGCTGCTGCTGTAAAGAAAACACCCCAAGCTTTATCCAGCATTTCTTTAAAACTAAACTGCTCCAACCCAGGCAACATCCTGGTGAATCTCCTCTGCATCCCTCAAGCACGATCACACCCTATAGTGTGGTGACCAGGACTGCACATCTAATCAAAGCTCTGTACAGCTCCAACATAACCTCTCTGCTCTTGTAATCCATGCCATGGCTGATAAAGATAAGTGTCCCATATGCTTTCATAACTATTATGCCTTCCTGCTGCCTTCCAGGATCTATGAACAAGCACCTCAAGGTCTCTCTGTTCCTCTGAGTTTCCTGGCATCCTGTTATTTGTTGAGTATTCCCTTGGCTTGTTGCTCCTTACAAGGTGCATCACCTCACACTTATCAATGTTAAATTCCGTTGGTCACTGATCTGCCCATCTGACCAATCAGTCTTTATCCTCCTGTAACCTAGATCTTCTTTCTCACTGACAGCCACCCAATCAATCTTTTTGGCATCCATTAACTTGGCATCAGCCGCCCAACATTTTCTTCTATATCATTGATATATATTACAAACAATGAGGGACCCAGCACTGCTCCTTATGGTACACTACTGGACACCAATTAAAGAATAAGGTGAATAAACTTCATCTTAATTTCATGGGCAGTTTTCCCAATGCCTACCTACCTGTCCCTGACTTTACTTTCATTTTACTTGCAACAGATGTTGGATGAATTATCAGTCTTTGAGCCAGGCCTTTTCACACCCCTCTGCAAATCATCCTGTAACAAGTGGAGACCCAGAGCCATATTTGAAGCCTGTTAATTCCCAGGTCTTGGGCTACTGGAGGGAAATTACAATGGGGATGGTGTTTCTTTTTTTTAGGTGCCTCTCCATATCTATAATCTTCCGAGATTATACTCTCCTCATCCCCTCCAGACCTTGCACTTCAAACCCTCCCTTCATTCCCCTCAACCTCTTGCTAGCACCTACTAGTCTAGCCCTACTGAAGACCCTCTCAACTGAGCTGCCCTTCCATCTCCAGCAAAGATCTTATTGAAGGCGAGCTGGAATCCCAGCTCAGTGGGAGTGCTGTGACTACAGTATAGCTGACAGTTCTCCAATGTAAGATTTCTCCCTTAAATGGGAGTAGGGGTCTTGCCCCAAGTCTGTTCAAGACCTAATTAGCTGCAATCTGGTTGTTGGAATCTTAGTGAAACCTAAAATCATGCACATGAAATGAAATCTCAACTATTTCAAGTAAATTTTATTCCTTGTGCACTGCTCATGTTGTCTGGTCATTGATATGAAATTATTTATTGTATTTCTTGTTTCCCCAGGCATATTAGACAAGTGAAAGGTTGCTTAAGTTCATAAAGGATTGTCATTTTACTTATGATAATAAGAAAACATGATGTTGGAAAGTGATGTAAATGAAATTGGGGTCCTAGATTATCAAAGGCTAATTTGCACAGTTAAGCTAGTTGTATCCCCAAGCTTGCTGTTTGCAACGATGTACAGTTTACTGTGTCTACCAAGCAAATTTCCTCTGAGGACAAAACGCCTTTCTGTGTGTATACATAAATTTACATTTTTAATCAATATTCTTTCAGCTTGATCTGTTTATTTTCAATATGTATGGAAATTTTAGATTTCTTAACAATCCTAATTGAGATTATTCTAGCATTCTAGACAGACATCGTTCTTTAAGTATTCTCTAAAGAAAGTGTGGGCGGCACGGTGGCACAGTGGTTAGCACTGCTGCCTCACAGCGCCTGTAGACCCGGGTTCAATTCCCGACTCAGGCGACTGACTGTGTGGAGTTTGCACGTTCTCCCCGTGTCTGCGTGGGTTTCCTCCGGGTGCTCCGGTTTCCTCCCACAGTCACAAAGATGTGCGGGTCAGGTGAATTGGCCATGCTAAATTGCCCATAGTGTTAGGTAAGGGGTAAATGTAGGGGTATGGGTGGGTTGCGCTTCGGCGGGTCGGTGTGGACTTGTTGGGCCGAAGGGCCTGTTTCCACACTGTAAGTCTAATCTAATCTAATCTAATCTAATAAAAGAGCGTATTTTCAATGAATTAAGAATTTAAGGTCAAAACACCATTGTCTATGCAAATTCAATATTGATTACAATTTCTAATTTCTACCTACTAGTTTAATTTATATGATGTTTACAATTTTCAATAATACAGCTTGGTTTCAGGTTGCACTCGGCATTAACATGAAATTCTGGGAAAATAACACGTGTACATTTATCCAAAGTAACACTATTTGTAATCTGTAGTTCTTTCAAGGAAGCTGCTTCTATAAAGCTGAAAAAGTGATTTTAAATTATTTTTAAAAAAGTTCCATCTTGCAGCTCCTTGAGGTACTTTGCAGTTTTGTCACAATTTGAGCAAAATTTTGGACATAAGATAGATTCATCATGTAAAAAGCAATTGTTCTTGTTCTTAAAAAAAAGACTCAATTTGAATGGTTGTGATATTGAAGACAGGGCTACTTATGTCGTTATGACAGAGTAAACCCATCAACTCAGCACAGCTGTGCATGTTCAGTCGTTCTTTTTATTTTTATACTCTGTCATTTTAGACCTTGCATAATTTGTCAAGAATTGGTTTCCCAACAACAATGTAACAATCCCATATGTTACCTGTAAATCAGTAGTGGCGCTGACCAGATATCATCTTTCCCAAGCTGTTATAAAATCCTCATGCACCCTTTTGCACCCTTAAGTGTATCCTTTTTTTTCCTGTTTTTTAATTTGCCCTCATTACAATGTTGGATAGTAGCCCTTGGGTGCTTTGATTGCTATCTGATTTGCTTACTCAGCCTGCTTTCTTCCCAACCTACAGTTTAATTGAGGTAAAAGCAATGACTGCAGATGCTGGAAACCAGATTCTGAATCAGTCGTGCTGGAAGAGCACAGCAGTTCAGGCAGCATTCAACGAGCAGCGAAATCGATGTTTCAGGGCAAAAGCCCTTCATCAGGAATAAAGGATGAAGGGCTTTTGCCCGAAACGTTGATTTCGCTGCTCGTTAGATGCTGCCTGAACTGCTGTGCTCTTCCAGCACGACTGATCCAGAATACAGTTTAATTGAGTAGAGAGGTAAGAAGACAAGCCAAGAAGTACGTGTGATTGTACTTAGAACATAGAAAAGTACAGCACAGAACAGGCCCTTAGGCCCACGATGTTGTGTCAAGACTTAAGCCTAATGTAAAATATAGTAACTTAACCTAAGCACCCCTCAACTCACTGCTAACTATGTGCATGTCCAGCAGCCGCTTAAATGTTCCCAATGACTTCACTTCCACCACCTCAACTGGCAATGCATTCCATACATTCACAACTCTCTGCATAAAGAACAATTCTCTGATGTCTCCTTTATACCTTCCTCATAATATCTTAAAACTATGACTTCCCATACCAGTCAATCCTGCCCTGGGGAAAAGTCTCTGGCTATTGCCTCTATCTATTCCACTCCTTATTTTGAACACCTCAATCAGGTCTCCTCTCTTCCTCCTTCTCTCCAGAGAGAAAAATCCAAGCTTATTCAACCTTTCTTCATACGGCAAGCCTTCCAGTCCAAGCAGCATCCTGGTGAACCTTCTATGCACCCTCTCCAAAGCCTCTGTATCTTTCCTGTAGTAGGGCGACCAGAACTGGACACAATATTCCAAGTGTGGTCTCACCAGGGATTTGTAGAGCTGTAGCAAAACCTCGCGGCTCTTAAACTCGATCCCCCTGTTAATGAAAGCCAAGACACCATGTGCTTTCTTAACAACCCTATCCACTTGGGTGGCAACTTTGAGGGATCTATGTACTTGCACACCCAGATCCCTCTGTTCCTCCACACTGCCAAGAATCCTGTCTTTAATCCTAATTCAGCATTCGAGTTCGACCTTCCAAAATGTATCACTTTGCATTTATCCAGGTTGAACTCCATCTGCCATTTCTCAGCCCAGCTCTGCATCCTGTCTATGTCGCGATGCTGCCTGCAGTAGCCCTCGATACTATCGACGGCACCTCCAACCATTGTGTCATCTGCAAATTTACTAACCCACCCCTCAACCTCCTCATCCAAGTCATTTATAAAAACTACAAAGAGCAGAGGCCCAAGAACAGAACCCTGCAGGACCTCGCTCAACACTGTTCTCCAGGCAGAATATTTTCCATCTACAACCAGTGTCTGCCTTCTGTCAGTCAGCCAATTCTGAATCCAGATAGCCAAATCTCCCTGTATCCCATACTTCCTGACGTTATGAATGAGCCTACCATGGGGAACCCGATCAAATGCCTTGCTGAAATTCATATACACCACATCCACTACTCTATCGTCATCGACTTGTCTTGACACTTCTTCAAAAACTCAAGATTTGTGAGGCATGACTTATCCTCACAAAGCCATGCTAACAGCCTTTAATCACATGATGCTTTGCCAAATAGTCATAAATCCTATCCCTCAGAATTCTTTCCACAACTTTGCTGACCACAGACTTAAGACTGACTGGTCTGTAATTGCCAGGGATTTCCCTTTTATCCTTCTTGAAAAGTGGAACAACATTCGCCTCCTTCCAATCCTCCGGTACGACTCCTGTGGAGAGTCAGGAGGCAAATATCCTCGCCAGCGGCTTCGCAACCTCCTTTCTCACTTCCTGGAGCAGCCTAGGATAAATCTGGTCTGGCCCTGGGGACTTATCAATCTTAATGTTTTCCAAAATTTAACATGCTATAATTTAACGACATCTTGGGCACAAATGGTATAATTAAAATGGGACACAAGGTTAACTTAAAAATAATTGGTGCTCCTGAACTTGAAATTATTTTTTTATAACATCAAGAGTAACATACAAATGACAGCAAAGAGGATGAAAAGCACTTAAAGCTTCTAAATATGATGTATAGATGAGAAGTATTTAGATTTAAGTATTTTATTAATATTATTTTTCAAAAAAGATAATTTAATTATTGTTATAGATTGCAAAAGTCACCCAAAGGCTGCAAAAACTGTAATGAAGTATTTTCAGAATTTTCTTAACATTTATTTGGAGTCTTATCACTTATTTTAAATTCTTGAAGTTCTCCATAACTATTGTTAAAATATATACATGGCCATAAATTTTGTCAGGAACTGAAGTCATGGAAAACTTTGTACCATTGAAATTGATATAAGTGAGGATATTTGGCTAACATTCTCTGTGCGTGATGAAATACAAAATATGTCATCTATTTAATAATTATTATTGTTAAATATAAAGCAGCATGTTTTATTTTAGAGATATATTGGACACTCTACCGGATACCTATGTTTGTGATGTGATTGGCCTTGTCACTTTTGTTGGCAGATGTGAAAGAATCAGAAAGAAGGGTAATGTATTTACATTGCTTATTTGAAAAGATTCACTGTTGTTTATTTGCATCCTCCACATATTTAAAAATATACCTTGCATTGTAGCCTGATAAGATCCATAGAAACTGTATAGGGACTTCCATAAAATATTGTAATGACATTAATGCTGGCAATGTGCATGCTGTCCTGCTCCAGCTTTATGATTCAAACTGTTGTTGTAACACTAGACTGTACTTTTTAGGTGAAATAAAGATCATCAACAGCTGCCTACAAATTTGTGTATGTATGATGGGACATTTTAAAATTCAAAAATTTCCATTGTTTCTTGTATAAAATTGATACTGTAACATACTAATTTTGATAATTTCACAATAATAATTAGCTGCATTCTATATGTAGGTTTGCTCGCTGAGCTGGAAGGTTCATTTCCAGACATTTTGTCACCCTACTATGTAACATCTTCAGTGGGCCTCCAGCGAAGCACTGTTCATGATTCCTATTTCTGTTTGTGTTTCTTTGGGTTGGTGATGTCATTTCCTGTGGCAATGTCATTTCCGGTTATTTTTCTCAGGGGGGTGGTAGATGGAGTCTAACTCGATGTGTTCATTGATAGGACTTATCGCATGAGAATGGCATTCCAACTGGAAATCTATCAACAAACACATCGAGTTAGGCACCATCTACCCCCCCCCCCCCCACGAGAGAAAAAGAACAGGAAATGACATCACCAACCCAAAGAAACACAGAAAGCAGGAATCATGAACAGTGCTTCGACTGGAGGCTAACTGAAGATGTTAGCTTGTAGGGTGACGAAATATCTGGAAATGAACCTTCCAATTCAGCAAGCAAACCTACATCCAAAACTTCAACCTGACCTACAAATCTTCTCAAAACTCGCTAGCTGCATTCTCCTTGAAACAAGACAACAAGCAAAGTAACCTAAAAATTCAGGTATGCTGGCTGATCATCTCTGATCATATTGCAAGAGATGTGTGTTTAATAGCTTCCACAGTCTATCCACAAAGGTATTTACTGCAGGATAAAGGTTAAAAGACCAATTCAGGTATGCTGTCTGATCATCTCTGATCATATTGCAAGAGATGTGTGTTTAATAGCTTCCAGTCTATCCACAAAGGTATTTACTGCAGGATAAAGGTTAAAAGACCATGGCAAGCCCAAAGTTAACTATGTAAAGTCGCATTTTTCCAAATGTCCCCTTTTTTATTAAAAAAAACTTAACTGCAAATAATAGTGCAAATACATGCAACTAGAACTGCCAATAATACAACCAATCACTCCTTTTGTGTGTCCCCCACCCTGTTCATCAGAATAAATACCACCTTTTCATCGCTGCTTTCAGTTCTGATGAAATGTCACTTGACTTGAAACTTCTGTGTTTTCTCTCCACAGATGTTGCCAGACCTGCTGAGTTTCTCCAGCAATTCTTGTTTTTGTTTGTTTCAACTCATTGTATTTGTGGCAGATGGGTTTTCTCACTGACATTTCAAGGAAACTTAATAATTGACAATATAGTATCTCAGGAAGATGTTGACATCACTAGTAGTTTGATTCCAGTGAAAGTTCTTTCTTGTTCTGCACCATCACACAACATTGCATCCTCAACAGCGAGATTACACAAAAATTCACATTTTGCTGACAATTTTGGCAGACCTTTACTAAATAATTCACAAATATAATAAATTATTGCACTTCTTTCACATCTGTTGTACTCTGCATCTCTTTATTGATCTCACTTTCTCAGATCCAGGTGAAGTCTTTTCGCTGTTCATAACTTATCTACTTGATTTTGTCCACCTCCAATTGCATCTTTTTCAAGTTCATCTGACGAACTCTCCCCAACAGTGTCATCAGATTCTGCAATGGTGACTTCCATTGTGTATCCACGATGTAGTATGTCATCTCCAACCAGTTCCACTCCAGGAGGTAACAGAAAATAGGAGCAGGAGTGGGCCATTTGCTCCTTTGAGCCTGCTTCCGATTCATTATGATCAGTCCTACTTTTCCCCCATACCCTTTTATCTCTTTAGTCCTAAGTGCCGTATCCAAGTCCTTGAAATCATACAATATTTTTCCCTTGAAAACTTTCTTTGGTAGAAATCTCCATGGCTTCACCTCTCATTGGGTGAAGAAAGTTATCCTCATGTCAGTCCTAAATAGTTTACCCCATATCCTTAGAAGATCATTCAAATTCTCAAATTGTCCACATATTCTTCAGGAGCAGCAGAAACACTATACTTAATGCACAACCATTTGTATCTCCTAAATGGCATCCTGAATGAAGTTAGGAATCTGCTACTTTTATCGAGCTTCACTCTCTGTGCACCCTTTGCATTGGCATTAATGAGGACCTTTGCCGGAGCAAGTTGTGGAAACATTTCTTCAGTGGTTGACATTGGGGTAGTCAGATTTCTTCAAAGCTTTCTGTTTTGAGATGCTTTAATTCTCATAGGATCATAGAGGTGTATAGCATGAAAAAGGCCCTTTGGCCGAAGGAGTCTGCATCTGTCAAAAACAGCCACCTAATTATTCTAATACTATTTTCCAGCACATGGCCTATAGCCTTGTATGCCTTTGCATTGCAAATGTATATCTTAACATGTATATCTTCATGTTAAGTCATGAAGGATTTTGTCTCTATCATCCTTACAGGCAAAAAGGTTCCAGATTCCCAACACCCCGCTTAAACTTTCTGCTCTTTATCCTTAATCTGTGGCCCTTGTTCATTGATCCTTCCACCATGGGGAAATGTTTCTAC
The DNA here is from genome assembly GCF_020745735.1 of Hemiscyllium ocellatum. Taxonomy (NCBI): domain Eukaryota; kingdom Metazoa; phylum Chordata; class Chondrichthyes; order Orectolobiformes; family Hemiscylliidae; genus Hemiscyllium; species Hemiscyllium ocellatum. Next base: position 68,747,667 of record NC_083406.1, on the reverse strand, counting down.
TTATCTACCCTGTCTATACCCCTTATAATTTTGTGTAACTCAAACATGTCCCTCCTCAGTCTCCTCTGCTTTAAGAAAAGAACTAGTCTATCCAATCTGTCTTCATATAACACAAATGAAAGAAATGTTACTTCCTGAAAGCCTAATTAGTGTGCAACAATAGTGACTCATCATGCAGCTCCATATCTTGCATTTTGGCGGGGGTTATGATGCCTCCAATCCAGGATAATCCATCTCCTGTGACAGCAGTATTTCACCCATACCTACAAATGTAAGGATGGCTTCTCGGTGACAAATGCTATCCACTGAGTGCGTGGCATATGACTCTGTTTTACAACACTTGCACAGTTAGATCTCTCAGAATACAGGGAGAACTAGCCATTTGGATACAGAAGACAAAGGGTGGTGGTGGAGAGTTGTTTTTCAGAGGCCTGTGACCTGTGGAGTGCCACAAGGATCGGTGCTGCATCCTTTAATTTTTGTCATTTACATAAATGATTTGGAAGCGAGTATAAGAGGTACAGTTAGTAAGTTTGCAGATGACACCAAAATTGGAAGTGTAGTGGACAGCGAAGAGGGTTACCTCAGATTACAACAGGATCTGGACCAGATGGGCCAATGGGCTGAGAAGTGGTAAATGGAGTTTAATTCAGATAAATGCGAGGTGCTGCATTTTGGGAAAGCAAATCTTAGCAGGACTTATACATTTAATGGTAAGGTCCTAGGGAGTGTTGCTGAACAAAGAGACCTTGGAGTGCAGGTTCATAGCTCCTTGAAAGTAGAATCGCGGGTAGATAGGATAGTGAAGAAGGCGTTTGGTATGCTTTCCTTTATTGGTCAGAGTATTGAGTACAGGAGTTGGGAGGTCATGTTGCGGGTGTACACGTTAGGCCACTGTTGAAATATTGTGTGCAATTCTGGTCTCCCTCCTATCAGAAAGATGTTGTGAAAGTTGAAAGGGTTCAGAAAAGATTTACAAGGATGTTGCCAGGGTTGGAGGATTTGAGCTATATGGAGAGGCTGAACAAGCTGGGGCTGTTTTCCCTGGATTGTCGGAGGCTGAGGGGGTGACATCATAGAAGTTTACAAAATTATGAGGATAAATAGACAAAATCTTTTCCCTGGGGTGCGGGAGTCCAGAACTTGAGGACATAGGTTTAGGGTGAGAGGGGAAAGATATAAAAGAGATCTAAGGGGCATCCTTTTTACGCAGAAGATGGTATGTTTATGAAATGAACTGCCAGAGGAAGTGGTGGCGACTGGTACAATTGCAGCATTTAAAAGGCATTTGGATGGGTGTATGAATAGGAAAGATTTGGAGGGATCTGGGCTGGTTGCTGGTAGGTAGGACTAGATTGGTTTGGGAGATCTGGTCGGCATGGATGAGTTGGACCGAAGAGTCTGTTTCCGTGCTGTACATCTTTATTACTCTACGTGCAAAGTATGCAAACAATCAGATGTGCTCCACAACATTTGAGAGAGCTGGCTATTGGCGCATTGAAACAGTGATTTCACTGATTAGAATTCTCTGGAAGAGCTTCTCAATACTCAGCTGAGTGGGTCTCGAGGTCACGTGTTCCACTCTATATTTCACAACTTTACCAAATTGATGGGACTGTACAAGCCCTAAACTATCTGACAAGAAACTGAGAAAGAACTGCACAAGGAAGTGGATGTAGTTGAGGAGGAATTCTAGTAATCTGCTCATGATTGCAGAAAGCTAAGCTTGTAAAAGTTTTTTTTGATGGAAGCTGTTTGTGCAACAAGGGAAGTAAACAAATTGACTGTAATAGAATTGGCCACTGCTGGTCTTGGAAAGGAGGAGCTCCAAGCTATGTGTAAAGCCCAGTGTCAAATTGGACCTGGATCCATCCATTTTCCTTGGCGGTGAACACGTGCTTTCTAACAGGCTTCCTAAAGCACCAAATATTTTATTCTTCGTACCAACTCCTGTAGCCTGGCTCATCAGAATGCTGTTTTCAGTTCCCTGCAGCAGAAATCTTACAAGATACATGCAGAGTTGCTGTCTGGATATTTTCTAATCAACACATTCAGAGATGTTATTGCACACCTCTAGAGAGTTGAGATGTGATCCTGGCCTCCTCATCCAGAGGGAGGGACACTACCAATGTGAAACAAGATCCCAGAGTCAGTATCTGAGCTAGTGTTTACATATAAGATACCAATTATGGTATACGTTCAGCACCATTTTTTAAAAAAAAATTTCTGCTGACTGACCTGACGGGAGAGAAAGTTAGAGGTGCACACTTGCACTATCTATGGCATATAAATCAAGTATTTTGTGGTATGAGGGCTAAGGAAGAATATAAGAACAGGATTGGGACTGAGAACACCTTAATCTTTAATGGTTTCAACTTTGCTGCTTGCCATGACCTTTAATAGTTGCCTGCATAGTCTCCTCAATGAAGGTGAAAGCATTCAGGTGTGATTTGTTTTCTTGTTAATTCTTGCTGTGTTCAGTTATGTGACACCTTCTGCAAAAAGGAGGAACTGTGTTAGCAAATGTGTGGCTAGTATGGCTGTGATAATTGAATAAATGTCAGTATGTGCAAACTGAGATGTGGGTATCAGACTTACAATAAATTAAATTTAAGCCATGAACAATAACTTTAAACAGAGGTAGCCAAGTATTGAATTTGGGTGTCAGGTAAATGCATAAAAAAAATTCTTAAAAGATTCTTCAAACAAATGCATGAAAAACTGCATTAATTTTGGCATCCAAAATGTCTGCACAATAAGCCTACTTACTATAACTTCTATATGATTTCCCATTCTAACTTACTAGACCATGACATTTGCAGACTATATGCTTGAACTTGCTTTATTCGCTTTGTGAAATTATTGTTCGTTTTGTCAGATAACTCATAACTAGGATTTAGATTCTATGATCTAAATATTCAAAAGTTGAAATTATTATATAGTATATTGCATTGTTAGTCAGACATTTTCAATGGGGCATAACCCAGGTAAGTCCATCACAGCAGTTGGCTAATTGGATATTGTACACAATTTTATTCTGCAGCAAAGCCATGTTGCCAGGAAGTTGTTGGTGAGGGTGCCATTTGATCAAAAATGCAAGTGTTGCACTTTGATTAATCTTGACACATTGAATGTTACTGTCTAGGTTTGACTCCCACAAATGAGGCCCCTTTGGCTAAACAGTGCTGTGCCTCCAGTATGTGAGACCTTCTCCCTCCAAAATAAGTGCTATTTTCTCCTTACTATCTTCCTACATGTGTTCAGGATGCAACATGACGAAAAAGAATCACTGTAAAGTATTCTGCATTCTTTGAGTATTGTGCATTTTATACACATTAGAATACTTTTCCAGCTGTCCTTACAGAGGTATCACTTCCTCCAGGGGATGAGTGTTTGCTAATCTTAGAGTTTGGTTTTAAGTCAAAATAGTTGGCATAATGTAATGGATCCTGGAACTTGGCAGGATCAGTATTGTCAATCTATAATGTTATGATTTTCCATGTATTTTTGGTTAAACTTGGTATGTCAGAGATGGATATCATTTGAAGGATGAAGAAAGTGCTACAAAATAGTTAATTCTTTCAGAAGTAATGGCATTTGTGAAGTTGGTAAATATTTATTTTGTTTTGTACATACAAGATGATGATGCTTTTTGGGTTCGACGGTTTGTTGAGATGATGGATCAAACAAGCACAAAGCCATTTATTCTGGAACTTTATTGCACTTCCCAACCAGACATCTACAATCAACTACATCCAGGTACAAACTTGGAAGAGTTTGTCACAATTTAATATTTCTTAGTTGTACTGTAACCATACATGGTAAATTACCAAGATAAATGCAGTTTTGACAAATGGCCATGTGATACTCCCAAGGTCCATTGACTTTATATATACAATACTACTTAGTGTATTTTTTTCCACAGATATCAGAACTCACTGTTGTTTTCTCCTGCTGAAAACAAACCCATATAGATGTTCCCCATATTTAAAAAAATGCTACTTCATTATTATTTACTGAACTTCTAATATGTTTCTATGGGTGCTCATATTGCTTCCTTCTGATCAGCTTACAAAATTGTCTTTATGAATTCCAGTCTTGGAAAAAGATTGTTCTCCTCTTCCACTCTTATTTCAGCCACAATCTTTAAATATGATGGGATTATCCAAATTATTACCATCCTCTTCAGTTTTACTTTTTTCACATTCTTTGCAGCCTTCCATCCCATTTGACCAGCTGAACTTTCAACCTGACAAATTTTTATCCACTTGTGGAACATGGGTGTCACTGGCTGGACAGCATTTACTGCTCATCCCTCGCTGCCCTTGAGATGATAGTGGTGAGTGGCCTTCTTGAGCTGCTGCAGCCGAAGTGCTGTAGGTTGACCCACAATGCTCTTAGTGTTTATTTGACTCATCGGTTGAGGTTTAGGTCACTGGTGACCCTGCAGGATATTGATAATGGGGATTCCGTGATAGTAACACCATTGAACGTCAAGGGGTGTTGTTTAAATTATCTCTGATTGAAGGTTGTCATTTCCTAGTATATGTGTGGTCTGTATTTGCCACTTGTCAGTCCAAGCCTAGATATTGTCCAGATCTTGTTGCATTTGAACATGGACTGCTTCAGTATCTGAGGAGTTGTAAAAGGTGCTGAAAATTATATAATCATTGGTGAATATCCCCACTTCTGACCTTATGATGTAGGGAAAGTCATTGATAAAACACCTAAAGATTGTTGGGCCTAGGATGCTATCCTGAGCAACTCCTACAGAGGTGCCCTTGAGCTGAGATGACTGACCTCCAGTACCCACAACTATCTTCCTATGTGTCAGCTATGACACCAACCAGCGGAGAATTTTCCCCCAATACCTATTCATTCCAGTTCTGCTCGGGTTCTTTGGTGCCATGTTCAGTCAAATGCAGCCTTAATGTCAAGGGCTGTCACTCTCGCGTCACCGCTGGAATACATCTCTTTTGTCCATGTTGAACCAAGGTTGTAAAGAGGTCAGTTCTGAGAATGGATCACTGGACCTGAAACCTCTTTCCATAGCTGCCCTCAGATTTTCTGAGTTTTCCAGCAATTTCTGTTTTTGTTTCTGATTTCCAGTATCCACAGTTATTTCAGTTTTTATTTACCATGCAGGAAAGTGGTGTCGTAGGTAGACAGGATAGTGAAGAAGGCGTTTGGTATGCTTGCCTTTATTGCATTGAGTATAGGAGTTAGGAGGTCATGTTGCAGCTGTATAGGACATTGGCAGGCCACTTTTAAAATATTGTATGCAATTCTGATCTTCCTGCCATAGTAAGGAAATTGTGAAACTTGAAAGGGGTCAGAAAATATTTGCAAGGATGTTGCCAGGGTTAGAGTGTTTGAGCTATAGGGAGAGGTTGAATCGGCTGGGACTATTTTCCGTGGAGCGTCAGGAGCTCAGGGGTGACTTTGTAGAGGTTTATAAAAATCATGATGGGCACGCTAGGTTGAATAGATAAGGTCTTTTCCCTGGGATGGGGGAGTTCAAAACTAGAGGACGTAAGTTTAAGGTGAGAGGAGAAAGATTTAAAGGGGAGCAAAGGGGCAACTTTTTCACCCAGATGGTGGTGCATTTATGGAATGAGCTGCCAGAGGAAGTGGTGGAGGCGGTACCAATGAAACATATGAAGAGCATTGAAAGGCTGTAAATTTTCTTTGTTCTTTGTATTGGTATATGAATAGGAAGCGTTTAGAGGGATATGGGCTAAAAGCTGGCAAATGGGACTAGGTTTATTTTAGGATATCTGTTCAGCATGGATGAATTTGACTGGAGGGTCTTTCTCCATGCTGTTTAGCTCTATAACTCTCCCTCTCAACCATCCCTTGCCTGAGGTATGGTGGCCCTCAAGCTACATCACCACCAGTCATCTCTCTTTAATGAGAGAGCAGACCTGTGATCTGGTGAGACTGGTGACATGACTTGACTTTCCCTTTTTGCAAATGTACCTGAGCTATATCGATCAACCTACTCTTTAAAGACAATCTGCTGTCCTTTGTTTACCTTGGAAATCTTGGATCCTAGTTTACCTCTGACAAATCTGTCCTCATCCTCTCATTCAATTAAGTACTTTTGTTCTAGATTGCTACTTGTCATTTTTTATGCTGAACCTAAACTTTATGATACTATGATCACTGCCCTGTAAATGTTTCCTTACTGTTGTTAATTTACTTGACCCATTTCACTCCCTAGAATTATATCCAGCGATGCCTCCTTCTTTGTGTTCTGCAGAAGAGTCCTATTGGATTTGAAATATTAACTCTTTACTTTCCCTCTGCACAAATGCTATCAGACCTGCTGAGTTTCTTCAGAATTTTCTATTTTTATTTCAGATTTCCAGTACACTTAGTATTTTTCTTTTTTATGCCTCCTTTCTTGTTTGGCCAGAAAAATACTCATTTCAAAAATTCTCCTGAAAACTGTACAAACATTTTCCCATTCTGGCCTTTACACTGTTCCTCTACAAACGATAACAATGTGATGAAAATTTCCCATTATGATCATTATAGTTTTTATCTTTCTGTAATTGCCTTGCAAACTTGTGCCTCCAGATTGTTCCCAGCAGTTTGTAGCCTATAGAACTCAAATGATAGTGTGATGATGATACCACTATTGTTTCTTAATTCAAGCAAAATAATTGCATTCCTCAACTTTATATTTCACACAGCCTGTAATATTTTTATTGAGAACACTGCCAAACCTCCTCCATTCTTTACTTCCCTACTTATCCTGAGTATTTTGGCTAAATTTTCATCTGATTGTGTGGAGGCCCATTTTGGTATCTTTTGTTTTCCAGGAATTTGATTTTTACACTGCATTCACAACCCTGTATCCTTTCCCTCTTAGCCTATTTGCAGGTCAGAAAAGTGCAAGAAAAGATTATAACGCAATGCACAACACAAATTAGAAATGAGAGTCAAGTGCAAACAAGATAAATGTTTTGTTTAGAAGTTCAGGTCAATCTAAGAATTCTATGAAGAGTAGACAATGGGATGTTGCAGCCATTAGCATTTATGTAGATAGGTGAACAGTTCATTTTGCTTGGCTTTATAGGTCAAAGGTTGTTGTGATGTTTCCTTTTGACTGCAGTTTCACCAGAGTGAGAGAAATATTTTATCTGCAGCACAGGGATGACTGAGGATTTTCTCAGCTATGACCTTCACAGCACACATCTTTGCTCACAAGCAAACACACACTATACATGGAATCAATTTTTAATCTTTGTTCTTTTGTAATCTTGAAAGGGGAAAGAACAAGCCAATTTTTCTTTCTCCCATCATGTTCACAGTCTGAGAAAACATACAGAAGGTTGTAATTCAGTTTGCTGTGCGTTTCCCTCTTTTGAAATCATTCTCATTGAATCTTTGACACTGTTCCTAAATCAATACTAGTTTCTTTGGAATTCTAGCATATTCCATTTTTCCCCATTTATAAATCTTAACAGTCATTTTTCAATATGTACTTATGCTTCTTCCTTATTTTCATTGACGTCATTTCTGTCAGTTTCTTGGGGCTCATATTAACCTGCCTATCTTTTTTTCCTAATGTGATTTTAATGATTTTTGTTCCTTTTGATCCCCGACAATTTCTTTCCATGTTCCATTGTGTAGATCTGATATCCTTTGCATTTTTCCCATAGAGTAGATTCTCTATCTTATTTTTCTTCACATATTCTCTTTAGTTCTACGTTGCCGCTTCATTACCCATGACTGTCCTTTCTGGCAAGTGGAGCTCTTATCTCCTGTGGTATAAATTGATTGACCATTGTGCTAAACTCTTCGAAAACTTATCACTGATCTTCTGTTATTTTAAACTATTGACAGATTTGCCTAATTTACGATGATTGTTTTTGTCCCATCACATTGAAATCAGCCGTACCTAAAACTAGACTCTCAATAGCTGTTTTGCATCTGTGTTGTTCTCAATCATATTTTAATTCTTATAAACTTTATGTTGTTCTTAACCTCTTTAATCACTCATGATGTAAGTAGAGCTTTTGCTTATTAGAAATATAAACTATCCAATATTGATTACTTCAGTGCAATGCTGGAAGAGTGCTCTAGAATCTAAGGTGCCTTCTTTTAATTGGGTGTTACATTGTTTCAGGTGAACATAAAAAAAACTTGACAGTATTTCAGAAAAAGAACAAAGGAGTTATTCCTCATGTTCTGTATTTAATCCTGTATCCAATATTTAACCACCAGTTAATGTGCCATGCAGCGTACTATATGGTAATTATCATACAGCTAGGAGAAAGTGAGGACTGCAGATGCTGGAGATCAGAGCTGAAAAATGTTTTGCTGGAAAAGCACAGCAGGTCATGCAGCATCCAAGGAGCAGGAGAATCGGGGAGGGCTTATGCCCGAAACGTCGATTCTCCTGCTCCTTGGATGCTGCCTGACCTGCTGTGCTTTTCCAGCAAAACATTTTTCAGCCATTATCATACAGCTGTTTGTCAGAGCTTGCTATGTGTAAAATGCCTGTTTCAATTCATGAATGACAACATTGTATACCATTTAAAAGTATTTAATTGCTTTTAAAGTACTTTGGAATGTCCTGTGGTTGTGAAAAGTGCTATATAAGCACCTTTCTTCAGAGCAGGGCCTTTTTTTCCGATGGGTTTTTTTATATACAAGCACAAGGGATTGGGGAAACCAGAAATGCAATTTGAGTTTTACATTTGTGATCTTGTGATCTCTATCACCCATACTGGGGGAGTTGCTCCCCCAACATAATCAAGTGGAAACTCAGGCCATAAACTCCTCAGTATCTTGTGATATCATAAAGCAATTTATAAAAGAGAATGTAATAAAGTTTAAGAACAATCTGTAGTAAACTGTGTACATTACATGTCATTCAAACTAGAATAATCTGATAGATTATGAATCTAATTGTAAGAATGTGAAGTTGTTCTTTGTAATTTAAAACTGAGAAATATAGTTTCTTGAATGTCTGTCTTTAATCTTTATTCTATCATATATCTAAGGTTTATACCAATTGTTTACCATCTGTAAATATTCTTTTAGTGAGTTTCTTAGTCTGTACCCAAATGAGGGTTGTCAGAAATAACTTCCACGATGGATGCAGTATTGCATATTTGACTTCATCCAGTGAGACTCAGATTTATATCACAGGTAAATAAAGCCAAACAAATCTGTACTTCATGTTGTTCAATCTACTTGTGTTTATAACTTACTTATGACGTAGAAGCAGTAGACTATTTGGCCCCTTGATTCTGCTCCCCTTTCAATGTGATAACAGCAAATTTGTTTGTGTTCCGAAATCCACATTCCCATCTACCATTATAACCTTTGATTCTCTTGTCTAACAAGCACCTTGAAACTTCTGCCTTGAAAATATTTGAGGGCCCCACCACCACCTTCTGCAGGAAACAGTTCCAAAAACCCTCAGAAAGAAATTCCTAATTTCTGTATTATAAGGCAACCCTCTAATTTTAAAACGGTGTTCTTTGTTTAAAGATCAAAGCACAACAGTTAATTATTAATCAGCATTAATGGGTTTACCAACCCCTCTAACAATCAGAGCCATGCCACCATCCTCCCTCTGTTACCACATTCACATGGCCACCACTCTTTTTGCCAGGCTCATAGACTACAACTCTGTGGTATAGGTCAGAAAGAGAATACAGTTTTATTGAAGGAGATAAAATGTACCTTCACATCCATACACTGAAGCTTATGTTATACCTTCACAGTAAGGGGAGGTGATGGCGTATTGGTATTATTGCTAGCCCATTAATCCAGAGACTCAGGTAAAATTCTGCAGACTTAGGTTTGAATCCCACCATGGCAGATGGTGGAATTTGAATTCAATAAAATAAGTCTGGATCCAAGAATCTAATGATGACCAAGAAGCTATTATTGATTGTCAGGAAAAACCCGTCTAGTTCACTAATGCCCTTTAGGGATAGAAATCTGACATCCTTACATGATCTGGCCTTACATGTGACTCCAGACCCACAGCAATGTGGTCTACTCTTAACTGATCTCTGGGCAATTAGGGATAGGCAAGCCAGCGATACTGTCACCCTGTGAATGAGTAAAAAAGTATGGCATGAATGCTTTGCAATGAGGTAATTGTTGTCACCATAAGGAGCACTAAAGTATGTGTCCATATTCGAATATATGTTATTATATATGAGAGATGAATTCTGCTAGTAAACTAGCATTTCTCTCTCCCCAGTCAAAGTAAAGGTATTCTTGGGCATCCTAGAGCATGTTCTTGCATACTTACAATACAGTGAATGAATGTGGCAGCTCCAAAGAGACATTTTCCATTCCTAGTTATGGTAAGTGTCTCTGGTATGCTTTGCCTGATTACAGTTGCTTCGCTGACCAGAATACAATTAGTGTCCACAGCATTATGGTCATAATTGCTGGAGGACATAATTCTTAATGTGCATTCTTGGATAATGAATGACCTGTAAATGAAGTCAGTTGGGTGACATTCTTGAATTACTGCAGCATGATTGTTGTACATATTAACTTGGTGGCAAAAACACGGGGGTTGATTCCAATTCTGGCTGTGGTGATTCAGAACTACCTCCTTACATTTTTCCATATAACCACAGACAGGTTATTGCACAGAAAGAGGCCATTCAGGCCATCATGTGCAGGTTGTAGTACTGTATATCAGTCTGCCTTCAGGCACAGAACTCCAGAAAACTAAGTTAGGATTGAATGTCCCTCCTTTTCAAACCGCTTTCTTTATCCAAGTTTTACTGAGATAATGGAGGAAGTGGTGTAGTAATCTAAAACCCTAAGCTGGGAATATAGATATAAGTGTATCCATTGGAGATGGTGAAACTTGAATTCAATATAATGGATTAAAAATCCCACCCTAAGAACAACCATTATCTACCTATTTGTTGTCAGGAATATTCTATAGTGTCCTTTAAGGAAGGAAATCTGCCCATATGTGACTCCAGACCTACATCAAGATGGTTGATTCTTAACTGCCCTGTAGGCAATTTGGGATAGGCAATGAGCGTTGGCCTTGTCAGTGATACCCACATACCATGAACAAATATGAAAGAAACCTCTTAAATACTTTCAGATGGAATATGTGCAGAATATCATGTAAAAGATATGCAATGAGGTCACTATTGCATGTTGTCATGATCTCACTGGGCATGTATTTTGGTAAATGTTTGTATTGGCTGTACTTTGATCATATTGTGTTCCTATTGATTGGTTCTTTCATGTGCTTATCAATGAATGATCTTCATTCTATTGAAATTAATTTTTGATTGTGAACATTGTTGGTATCCATCAATGATGAAACCTAGTGTGTATAATTGATTCATCACAAAGAGAATATTGTTTTCTTGTTCACAATTTCATTGGCTAGTTAAATAAACTAGTTCAGGCTCTCCTTTACTCCAATGTTCATATTAACACAATTTTAAACTTCACATTAATATGCAAATTAAAACCAGTGGTTGATTGAAAAGAGAAATTTATTGGGTTTTTCAATCCCAAATACCACTTCAAATAATTTGTGAAAAATATTGGATGCAGGTTATCACAAAAGAAGACCATACACAATTGACACTACAGTTAGAAGATTTATTCAGTGGGCAAAATCACAACATAAGAAAGATTTTCTGGAAAAGTCTGTGGTTGGAGGATATTATTCTTTTCCTCCTTTGCCTTCAAACTTTCAGGAGTACAGTCAAAATATGAAAGGTATGGTTTGAAAGCTAATGCTATGGAATAGGTTAATCATTTCTGAAATAAAAACAATGCTGTTGTTCATTTTTCATTAGTGCGTACAGTGTTTTTATCTGAACATTCACAAGCAGTACTTGTGTTATAAAATTCTGAAATATATAATGCTGTATATGTGATGGTCTTTTGATACAAAGAATATAAAACAACAGAGCACAGGGACAGGCCCTTTGGCCCATGATGTTGTGCCAATCATGACGCCAAATTAAACTAATCCCTTCTGCCTGCCCTTGGTCCATTCCTTGCATATTCATGTGCTTATCTAAAGGTCTCTTAAACACCCCGTCATATCTGCCTGTGTCACCACCCCGAGAGGGCATTCCAGTCTCCTATCACTCTCAGTAAAAGATTCTCCCCTCGTGTTGCCTTTGAATTTCCCCCTCTCACCTTAAATGTATGCTCGCTTGTTTTAGACATTTCAACTCTGGGAAAAGGATTCTGACCATCAACCCTATCTATGCATCTCATAATTTTATAGACTTCTATCAAGTCTCCCCTCAGCCTCCGCCGCTCCAGAAAAAACTACCTGAGTTTTTCTAGCCTCTCCTTATAGCTGATACCCTTTAACACAGGCAGCATCCGGTAAACTTATTCTGCACCCTCTCCAAAGCCTCCACACTCTTCCTATAATGTGGCAACCAAAATTGAACACAATACTTTGTGTGGCCTGACTGAACTCTTATAAAGCTGCAACATGATATCCTGCCTCCTGTACTCAATTCCCCAACCAAAAAAGGCAAGCATGTCAAATGCCTTCTTTACCACCTATCTACTTGTGACACGACTTTCAGGGACCTATGGATTTGAACCCCATGATCCCTCTCTACATTGATGCTGTTCAAGATCCTGAAATTAACTTGACCTCCCAAAATGAAGCACCTCACACTTATATGGATTAAACTCCATCTGCTATTTCTTTGATTATATCTGCAACTGATCTATATCCTGCTGTATCCTTATATACACTATCCACAACTCCACCGATGTTTGGATCTTATGTAAATTTACTAACCCATCCATGTACATTTTCATCCAAGTCATTTATATATATCACAAACAGCGAAGGTCCCAGTACAGATTCCTGCAGAACACCACTAGTCACGGAGTCTTCAGCCTGAAAAATACCCTTTCACCACTACTTTTTGTCTTCTATGGACAAGCCAATTTTGAATCCACATGGCCAAGTCACTGTGGATCCCATGCATATTAATTTTCTGGATGAGTCTACAATGAGGGACATTGTTGAAAGCCTTGGTAAAATCCATGTGGACAACATTCGATGCTCTACTCTCATCAATCACTTTTTCATCTTGAAAAATTTAATCAAGTTAGTAAGACATGACCTGCCCTGCACAAAGCATGCTGACTGTTCCTGATTAGACCACACTTTTTCACATGTGTGTAAGTTCTATCCCTAAGAATTCTCTCCATTAGCTTCCCAATTATTGATGTGAAACTCACCGGTCCATAGATTCCTGTGTTGTCCCTATTTCCCTTCTTGAACAGGCAAACAACGTTAGCCACTCGCCAGTCCTCTCAGGCTTCTCCAGTGGCTAATGAGGATACACAGGTCGTGGTCAAGGGCCCAGCAATCCTTTCTCTTGGCTCTCTTCATAACCTGGAATAGATGCCATTGGACCATAGGAACCTATTCACCTTAATGCACTTCAAGAGACCCAATGCCCCATCTTTCTTGATCTCAAAATGCTGTTAGCATGTCCATCCAAATTTCACTATCTTCCATATCTTTCTCCTCAGTGAATACTGATGCAAGGTACTTATTTAGGATCTCACCCACATCCTCTGCCTCCAAGCAGAAGTTCCTTCCTTTGTCCTTGAGTGGTCCTACATTTTTTTTGGGTTATCTTCTTGTTTTTATTGTATGTATAGAATGCTGTCCGTAATTCCATTGTCTAAATATTCTAATTACAGAATATTTAATTGTTCCATTATAAAGTAAGATAGGATATTTACAATATTTAATCTCAGTGAAGCATTTTAACTCAAGTAAACTTTTAATATTTTAATGTTAGTGGTTTGTATTGTTTGCAAGAGCCTCCTGTTTTGCAACACATTAAATAATCTGAATTTATCAATATGATTTATCATATGGAAGTTTATTGGCAGTATAGAACCAAGTTACTACATTTTTGAGTAAAAGCTTTGTCTGATCTTGGGTACAATTGTAAGACTTGTGATGGTCATGTTGTACTCTATTGTGCTTGTGAGCTGCATGTGATAAAGATTCATTGATCTGGATTTTGAAAAGTGTGATTCTTCCATCCTGTTCCTGGCTAAGTAGGAATATAACTTTTAAAAGGCACAGGTTCAGGAATGGCATCATTCTTGTTATGGAGGGGAAAGTGAGGACTGCAGATGGTGGAGATCAGAGTCGAGAGTGTGGTGCTGGAAAAGCATAGCCAGTCAGGCAGCATCGGAGGAACATGAAAATTGACGTTTCGGGTATAAGCCCTTCATCAGGAATTAGATTCCCGAAACGTTGATTCTCCTGCTCCTCAGATGCTGCCTGCCCGGCCATGCTTTTCCAGCACCACACTCTCAACCTTGACATCATTCTTGTTATTCAAATTCCTGAGAAACCTCTAACAAGGAAACTGGAATTTCAGGGCCCAACATGGGCTGTCTTCAGAATTTCCCATCAGTGGCAGTGTTATTTGTCAAAAACCTTCTAGCTTGAGATACTTTTGAGAAAACCTGATGAAGAGTGAAAGAGCTGCCTGAACTCAAGCAGTTATTAGCCAAGTGGAGATAATTAGGCTGTCTTCCAATACCATTTGAGTTGAACCTGGTGCTGGGAATTTAATTTGATCCCAAAAGAAAAATTCCTGCAAGTGCTAGAATACCAGAATTTGAATAGTCTGAAAGAATGCAATAGACAGCTGTTTAATTGAATGGTAGCAATGAGAAGTGAATTGAAGTATAATGATTGAAAATTATGGATCAAAGTCTTGCGCAAACTGAATAGGTCGTATGACAATTTGATTAGTCAGTTTGATTACAAATCTATTTGATTACGTAAAAAACAATTCAAGCTCAAAACATTTCAATATTGTCAATAGATGACGAGATTTTAAACTTGATAATGCAAAAGCCAAATTTTTCCAGTCTCCAGATCATTGAAAACCAAATTTATGGCCAAGATGCCACATGTACCCTAAAGTACTGGTAGTACTGGTAATTGCCAGGAAGTTTGAACTAAGTAAGTTCCATTGGTAATTCTCCATTCCCTACTAAATGCTGGAAAAGTCTCCAAACCCAAGTTGGAGAGTTTAGACAGTTATACATGTCTAACCTCTATAGTTGTTTGCCAGTACAGAACTTGGTTGTTGCTGAAAATGTCACATTTTATTGAAGCATTCATCAAGACAATTTGAGAAATGTCAATTTATGGGAGAAATAACCATTTTATGCTTTATAAGAAGAAAGTATTGAGTGGTAGAGGTGTTGCCATTAGGATGCACAAGTTGAATGATAATTGACAGTAAACTGCCAAGCCTTGATTAAATTTTAAATCAAGGCTTTGATCTTTGCAGACAGAAAGAACATATATATATTCAGCCCATGTTTCATATGAATGATAGGTAACAACAATTAAAAATGAAATACTGCAGAACTGTAAAATTGAATAAAAACAAAGTGCTGGAAAAACTCAGTAGGTCTGATTGCCTTGGCCAATCAAAGTTAATATGCCTTTTTGAAATTTGAACATAGTTTGCTATTTATATTTGTAGTGAGCCAGTAAATGCTAAATGGAAAATTTCAAGTTCATTCCTTGGTAACAACAGAAACCACAAACCCCTCCCCCAAACTATTGCGACCCACTCCAAGTAGGACACATTCACCACCATGCCATACTCCATGGCTTGACCTGACTACCTTCACAAGCAGACCTAGCCTCTCCTGCTCCCCACCCCCAATCCATTTGACACCCTCTTGGTCTCATTTGACCAGCTTGAGCAGAACCCTCCACTCACCAAGTAGATCTGATTGCTGCCACCTGACTAATCCCTTAAAACATTCTACTATCTCTCCAGTCTGACCTAACTTCCACCACCCAAGTAGCCTATGACAAAACCTGATGATCACCTTCCCACCCTATCCACGTGTCATAGAAACATAGAAGATAGGAACAGGGGTAGGGCATTTGGCCTCTCAAGCTTGCTCTGCCATTTAATATGATCATGTTTGATCATCGAGATCAATGTCCTAATCCTGCCCAAACCCCTTTGATCTGTGATCCCTTTAGCCACAAGACCAATATCTACCTCCTTGAAAACACATGATGTTTGGCCTCAACCACATTCTGCAGTAATGAATTTCATAGGTTCACCACTCACTGGGTGAAGAAAGTTCTTCTCATCTGAGTTGTAAAAGGTTTATCCCCTTTGCTTAAAGTGATCCCTAATTCTTTTGGGAACATCCTTTCTACATGTAACCTGTTTAGTCCTGTTAGAATTTTATAGGTTTCTGTGAGGTCCTTCTCTCCATTTCTTCTAAACTGTGTTGGTTAGGCTTATAATCACTGCAATCTCTTTTCAAATGTCAGTCCCTCTGTAGCAAGAACATCCTTCCTGATAAGGTGACTAAAGCTGTATACAATATTGCTGGTCTGGCCTCACCAATGCCCAGTATAATTGCAGTAAGACATCCTTGTTCCTGTATTCAAATTCTCTCCTTATGAAGGCCAACATACAGTTTGCCTTGTTTAACTGCCTGCTGCACCTGCATGCTTACTTTCAGCAATTGCTGCACAAGGACATCCAGGTCTCATTGAACATTCAAATAATAATCTACCTTTGTATTTTTGTTACCCAAGTGGATAACCTCACATTTATCCACATTATACTCTATCTGCTGTGCATTTGCTCAAGTGTCCAAATCGCATTGCAACATCTGTGCGTCCTCCTTACTGCTCACCCTTCAATCCAATTTTGTGTCATCTCCAAATTTTGTGATATTACCTTTAGTTCCCGCATGTAAATCATTAACATACACAGAGGAACCTCGATTATCCAAACGAGATTAGTGAGCACTATTTCGTTCAGATAATTTGGTCAGTTGATTTCCTCTGGGGCTCGGAGATTTCCGTGAAGTCTGCTTCCCGTTCAGAAGACTAGGCAAAAGTACACTGTACATGATACCCCACCCACCACCCAGCCTGCTGCCAACCCCATCCACCCCACCTCTAAAGCCCATCTGCCACCAATCCTGTCCATCCCCACCACTGTCCGACCCATCTGCACCCCTGCTTCCCATCAGCCCTCCCCCTGGGGCAGCCAGACTATATACCAATAATAAGATTGCTGCTGGCTTTGTGGGATAAGTCTCCAAATAGCGGGTATACACACACACACACACACACACACACACACACACACACACACACACTCCCCCCTTTTTGACAGGTTCCACCTCTGCCCTGTACAGGACAATGTTGGAGAGATTATCTGGGAAAGGGAGGGTTTAGGATACACACCTATGTAGAACTCCAGGGAAAGTGTGTGGGGAGAGAGAGAGAGAGGGCAGCAGGTCAGTCATTTGGAGACGGTGCTTGGACGGTCCAGGACTGTTCTCGACAGCATTTCAGTGAGCTGAGTTCGTTTTTAATCATTGTACCTGTAAACAAAAGATGGGATCAGAGTTGAAACAGCTCTTTGATGTAATGTTTCTATTGGTACTTTGAGATCCCTTTTGGATAATCCAATATTCAGATAATTAGTATTCGGATAAATGAAATTCCTCTGTATTGTGAATTACTGCTGTCCTAGTACTGATTCCTGCGATACCCCCAAAAACTTGCAAAGGCCCATTCATTCTTACTCTTTGTTTCCTGTCTGCTCATCGATTTTCTAAGCATCTCAATATAATACATAAGAACTAGGAGCAGGAGTAGGCCACGTGGCCCTTCAAGCCTGCTCCGCCATTCAATCAGATCATGGCTGATCTTTTCGTGGCTTCAGCTCCACTTACCCACCCTCTCACCGTAACCCTAATTCCTTCATAGTTTGAAAAAATCTATCTTAGCTTTAAAAACATTTACTGACGTAGCGTCAACTACTTCATTGGGCAGGGAATTCCATAACTTTACAACCCTCTAGGTGAAGAAGTTCCTTCTCAACTCAGTCGATTCAGTCTCTTCTCATAAGACAGCCCCCTCAACTGCACATAGTACTCCAGGTGTGGCCTCACCAGCACCTTATACAGCTGCAACATAACCTACCTGCTTTTAAACTCAATCCCTTTAGTAATGAAGGACAAAATTCCATTTGTCTTCCTAATCATCTGTTGTACGTGCAGACCAACCTTCTGTGATTCACACACAAGAACACCTAGGTCATTCTGCATAGCAGCATGTTGCAACGTTTGACCACTCAGGTAATAGTCCTTTTCACTGTTACTCCTGCCAAAATGGATGACTTCACATTTATTAACACTGTATTCCATCTGCCAGACCTTTGCCCACTCACTTAAAGTATCTGTGTTCCTCTGCAAAGTTTCAAAGTCCTCTGCACTATTACTTCGCCACTCATCTTATCTGCAAACCTTGACACTCTACACATGGTCCCCAATTCAAAATCATCTATATAAATTATTAAAAATTGTGGTCCCAACACTGATCCCTGAGGCATACCATTAGTTACTGATTGCCAACCAGAATAGCACTCATTTATCCCCAGTCTTTGCTTCCTATTAGTCAACCAATCCTCTATCCATGCTAATACTTTACCCGGAACACCATGTGTTGTTATCATAGGCAACACCTTATCAAAGGTTTTTTGGAAATCTAGGTACACCACAACTACTGGGTCCACCATGCTGATAATGTCTTCATAGAATTCCAAAACATTGGTTAAGCAAGACCTGCCCTTCATGAACCCATGCTGCGTCTCCCCAACGGGACAATTTCTATCTGGATGCCTTGCTATTTCTTCCTTGATAATAGACTTCCTTCATAATAGACTTCCTTAATAATAGGTAATAATAAAGCATCTTCCCCACTACAGAAGTTAAGCTAGCCTGTCTATAATCCCCATGTTTTGTCTACTTCCCTTTTTAAACAATGGCGTCACATCTGCTGTTATTCAATCAACTACAACTGCTGAACAGTCCAGCGAATTTTGGCAAATTACCACAAATGCAGTTGCTATTCCTCCTGCCATATTTTTTCGAGCCTTGAGATGTATTCCATCAGGATCAGGAGACTTGTCTATTCTTAGCTCCATTAGCTTGTCCAACACTACCTCTTCCATACCCAACACTACCTCTTCCATAATAATGATTGTTTCCAGGTCCTCACCTATCTTCGTCTCTTTGTCAATCACTGGCATGTTATTCATGTCCTCTACTGTGAAAATACATATTCAAGATCTCAACCAATTCATCATATCCCATGACTAAGTCCCCTATAACTATTACTTGTCTTTTTGCATCCCTCTCTTGAATGGCCTCTGCACCATGGTGCCATGCTTAGCTGGCTCATCCTCCCTTCAGCCCTTTTCCTCAGCCTCACAGGGAACAAGTACCACCTACCTGTTGGACAAGGTCAAGAGCTGTGGCCCCTCTGTTCCTGAACTCAGGATCACCCTACCTTCCTCACTTGCAATCGCACCCTGCTATATCTGATCACTAACTGAATTTGAATTACTTAATCTACTGGGTGTGACTGCCTCCTGAAACAAAGCATTCAGGTAACTCTCCCCCTCCAGGATGCGCCGCAGTGTTTGAAGCTCAGATTCCAGCTCATTAATTCTGAGCTGAAGTTCCTTCAGCAACCACCACTTAATGCAGTCGTGGTCACTGCAGTTCACAATGGGATCAGCCAGCTCCCACATCATACAGTTACAGCACATTACCTGTCCAGCCACCTCTACTTAGTTAATTACTTTATTAATTTATATAAGTTTGAGTTAATTTCTAATATTTCTTTGCTGTGCTCTTTTTCAAACTTACTGCAGATTTCCTACCAGCCAATCAGGTAACAGCTTCCCTGCAATGTCATTCCAGTATTTGTTTTGCAGCGACAGTGTGCCCCGAGTTTTATACTCACTCCATGCTGCTGCTGATTCACCTTTCAATCACTCGCCCAAGACTAGGCTGCGCTCCCCGAGCACAGTGAATTTTATACTCACTCTATGCTGCTGTTGCTCAGCCTGTCAACTGCTCCCCCCCTCCCCTCCCCCCCCCCCCCCCCCCCCCCCCCCCCCCCCCCCCCCAACCCAGGCTAAGCCACGCTCCCAGAGATCAGTGAGTTTTATACTCACTCCCTGCTGCTGCTCTGCCTTCTAACCTCACCCGATAGATTAGAACGCGCTCCCCGAGCTCAGTGAATTCGATAGTGATTCCGTACTCTGCTGTTCCTTCCTCCAACCATTCCCCACAGACTAAGCTGTGCTCCCCAAGCTCAGAAAGTTTTCTACTGACTCGGTGCTGCTGCTCGCCTTTCGACCACACCCCGCAGATTAATAGCCGGAATCCCATAAGAGTCTTGTGGGAATTTGTCAAAAGCTTTGTGGCACAGTGGTTAGCACTGCTGCCTCACAGCGCCTGAGACCCGGGTTCAATTCCCGACTCAGGCGACAGACTGTGTGGAGTTTGCACGTTCTCCCCGTGTCTGCGTGGGTTTCCTCCGGGTGCTCCGGTTTCCTCCCACAGTCCAAAGATGTGCAGGTCAGGTGAATTGGCCATGCTAAATTGCCCCTAGTGTTAGGTAAGGGGTAAATGTAGGGGTATGGGTGGGTTGCGCTTCGGCGGGTCGGTGTGAACTTGTTGGGTCAAAGGGCCTGTTTCCACACTGTAAATAATCTAATCTAATCTAATCTTTCTAAAAGTCCAAACAATCCTCATCCACTGGCTCCCCTGATTAACTCTATTAAATACACTTTCAAAGAAGTCTAGTAGATTTGTCAAGCATGATTTCCCTTCTATAAATCTTTACTGATTGCCTGATTCTATCAATGTGTTCTAAGTGCTCTACTATAAGATCTTTGATAATGCACTCTAGCATCTTACCCATTACCAGTGCCATACTCACTGGTGTTTTCTTTCTATCTGCCTTTTTAAATAGTACAATTACATTAGCTGCCCTACAATCTGTAGGAATTGTTCCAGAGTCTAAAGAATCTTGGAAAATGACCACTAATACACCCATTATTTCTCAAGCAACTTCCTTAAGTACTCTGGCATGTAGATTATCAGGCCCCGGGGATTTTATCAACCTTCAATCCCATCAATTTCTCCAACACCATTTTGTTACTAATACAGGTTTACTTCAGTTCCTCCCTCATTAAACCCCATGATCCCCATCATTTAGAGTCATAGAGATGTAACAGCATGGAAACAGACTCTTCGGTCCAACCTGTCCATGTCGACTAGATATCCCAACCCAATTTAGTCTCACCTGCCAGAACCTGCTCGTATCCCTCCAAACCCTTCCTATTCATATACCCATCCAAATGCCTCTTAAATTTTGCAATTGTACCAGCCTCCACCACTTCCTCTGGCAGCTCATTCCATACATGTACCACCCTCTGCGTGAAAAAGTTGCCCCTTAGGTCTCTTTTATATCTTACCCCTCTCACTCTAAACCTATGCCCTCTAGTTCTGGGCTCCCCGACCCCTGAGAAAAGACTTTATCCATTTATCCTATCCATGCCCCTCATAATTTTGTAAACCTTGATAAGGTCACGCCTCAGCCTCCAACAATCCAAGGAAAACAGCCCCAGCCTGTTCAGCCTCTCCCTGTAGCTCAAATCCTCCAACCCTGGCAACATCCTTGTAAATCTATTCTGAACCCTTTCAAGTTTCACAACATCTTTCCAATAGGAAGGAGACCAGAATTGCACACAATATTCCAACAGTGGTCTAACTAATGTCCTGTACAGCTGCAACATGACCTCCCAACTCCTGTACTCAATACTCTGACCAATAAAGGAAAGCATACCAAACGCCTTCTTCTCTATCCTATCTACCTGTGACTCCACTTTCAAGGAGCTATGAACCTGCACTCCAAGGTCTCTTTGTTCAGCAACACTCCCTAGAACCTTACCATTAAGTGTATAAGTCCTGCTAAGATTTGCTTTCCCAAAATGCAGCACCTCGCATTTATCCAAATTAAACTCCATCTGCCACTTCTCAGCCCATTGGTCCACCTGGTCCAGATCCTGTTGTAATCTGAGGTAACCCTCTTCGCTGTCCACTACACCTCCAATTTTGGTGTCATCTACAAACTTACTAACTGTACCTCTTATGCTCGCATCCAAATCATTTATGTAAATGACAGAATGTCGAGGACCCAGCACCGATCCTTGTGGCACTCCACTGGTCACAGGCCTCCAGTCTGAAAAACAACCTCCACCACCACCCTCTGTCTTCTACCTTTGAGCCAGTTCTGTATCCAAATGGCTAGTTCTCCATGTATTCCATGAGATCTAACCTTGCTCATCAGTCTCCTATGGGGAACCTTGATGAATGCCTTACTGAAGTCCATATAGATCACATCTAGTGCTCTGCCCTCATCAATCTTCTTTGTTACTTCTTCAAAAAAACTCAATCAAGTTTGTGAAACATGATTTCCCACGCACAAAGCCATGTTGACTATCACTAATCGGTCCTTGCCTTTCCAAATACATATACATCCTGTCCCTCAGGATTCCCTCCAACAACTTGCCCACCACTGAGGTCAGGCTCACCGGTCTATAGTTCCCTGACTTCTCTTTACTGCCCTTCTTGAACACGTTTGCCAACCTCCAGTCTTCCGGCACCTCACCTGTGACTATTGATGATACAAATATTTCAGCAAGAGGCCCAGCAATCACTTTTCTAGCTTCCCACAGAATTCTCAGGTACACCTGATCTGGTCCTGGGGATTTATCCACTTTTACCCATTTCAAGACATCCAGCACTTCCTCCCCTGTAATCTGGACATTTTGCAAGATGTCACCAACTATTTCCCGACAGTCTATATCTTCCATATCATTTTCCACAGTAAATACTGATGCAAAATATTCATTTAGTATCACCCCCATTTTCTGTGGCTCCACACAAAGGCTGCCTTGCTGACCTTTGAGGGGCGCTATTCTCTCCCTAGTTACCCTTATGTCCTTAATATATTTGTAAAAACCCTTTGGATTTTCCTTAATTCTATTTGCCAAAGCTATCTCATGTCCCCATTTTGCCCTCCTGATTTGCCTCGTAAGTATACTCCTACTTCCTTTATACTCTTCTAAGGATTCACTTGATCTAT
Organism: Hemiscyllium ocellatum; assembly: GCF_020745735.1. Classification (NCBI taxonomy): domain Eukaryota; kingdom Metazoa; phylum Chordata; class Chondrichthyes; order Orectolobiformes; family Hemiscylliidae; genus Hemiscyllium; species Hemiscyllium ocellatum. The sequence goes on along the minus strand of NC_083406.1, from coordinate 68,724,623 downwards.
CCTGTCTATACCTGACATATGCTTCCTTCTTTGTCTTAACCAAAACCTCAATTTCTTTAGTCATCCAGCATTCCCTATACCTCCCAGCCTTTCCTTTCACCCTGACAGGAATATACATTCTCCGGATTCTTGTTATCTCATTTTCCAGCCGTCCCTTTACCTGTGAACATCTGCCTCCAATCAGCTTTCGAAAGTTCTTGCCTAATACTGTCAAAATTGGTCTTTTTCCAATTTAGAACTTCAACTTTTAGATCTAGTCTATCCTTTTCCATCACTATTTTAAAACGAATAGAATTATGGTCGCTGGCCCCAAAGTGCTCCCCCACTGACACCTCAGTCACCTCCCCTGCCTTATTTCCCAAGAGTAGGTCAAGTTTTGCACCTTCTCTAGTAGGTACATCCCAGTACTGAATCAGAAAATTGTCTTGTACACACTTAACAAATTCCTCTCCATCTAGACCTTTAACACTATGGCAGTCCCAGTCGATGCTTGGAAAGTTAAAATCCCCTATTATTCTTATAGATAGCTGAGTTTGTTTCTCAATTTTCCTCTGACTATTGGGTGGTCTATAATACAATCCCAATAAGGTGATCATCCCTTTCTTATTTCTCAGTTCCACCCAAATAACTTCCCTGGATGTATTTCCGGGAATATCCTCCCACGGCACAGCTGTAATGCTATCACTTATCAAAACTGCCACTCCCCCTCCTCTCTTGCCCCCTTTCTATCCTTCCTGTAGCATTGGTATCCTGGAACATTAAGCTGCCAGTCCTGCCCATCCCTGAGCTATGTTTCTGTAATTGCTATAATATCCTTGCATTGAGTATAGGAATTGGCAGGTCATGTTGTGGATGTACAGGACATTGGTTAGGCCACTTTTAGAATATTGCGTGTAAATCTGGTCTCCCTCCCATTGGAAGGATATTGTGAAACTTGAAAGGGTTCAGAAAAGATTTACAAGGATGTTGCCAGGGTTAGAGGATTGAGTTTTACAGAGAGGCTGAATATGCTCGAGCTATTTTCTCTTGAGCTTTGCAGGCTGAAGGGTGACCTCATAGAGGTTTATAAAATTGAGGGGCATGTTCCTAACCATGCCCTGAGTTCATCTGCCTTCCCTGTTAGGCCCCTTGCATTGAAATAAATGCGCTTTAATTTATTAGACCTACCTTGTCTCTGCCTACCCTGACTGTTTGACTCACTTCTGATCTCAGCTGTACCCATCTCAGATCGATATCTTTCCTCACTATCACCCTAGGTCCCACCCACCCACCTTACTAGTTTAAATCCTCCCAAGCAGTTCTAGCAAATTTCCCTGCCAGTATATTAGTCCCCTTCCAATTTAGGTGCAATCCGTCCTTTTTGTACAGGTCACTTCTAACCGAAAAGAGATTCCAATGGTCCAAAAATGTGAATCCTTCTCTCATACACCAGCTCCTCAGCCAAGCATTAATCTGCTCTATCCTCCTATTCCTGCCCTCACTAGCTCGTAGCACTGGAAGTAATCCAGATATTACTACCCTTGAGGACCTCCTTTTTAAATTTCTGCCTAACTCTCTGTAATCTCCTTCAGAATCTCAACCTTTTCCCTTCCAATGTTGTTGGTTCCAATGTGGACAATGACCTCCTGCTGGCCCCTTTCCCCCCATGAGAACATTCTGCACCTTCTCTGAGACATCCTTGATCCTGGCAGCAGGGAAACAACACACAATTCTGCTTTTTCTCTGCTGGTCGCAGAAACGTCAGTCTGTATTTCAGACTACAGAATCCCCTAACACAATTGATCTCTTGGAAGCCAACGTACTCCTCGTTGCATTGGAGCCAGTCTCAATACCAGAAATTTGGCTGTTCGTGCTACGTTCCCTGAGAATCCATCACCCCCTGCATTTTCCAAAACAGCATACCTTTTTGAGATGGGTATATCCACAAAAGATTCCTGCATTAGCTGCCTACCTCAGGGCGGCACGGTGGCACAGTGGTTAGCACTGCTGCCTCACAGCACCAGGGACCTGGGTTCAATTCCCGCCTCAGGTGACTGACTGTGTGGAGTTTGCACGTTCTCCCCATGTCTGCGTGGGTTTCCTCCGGGTGCTCCGGTTTCCTCCCACAGTCCAAAGATGTGCGGGTCAGGTGAATTGGCCATGCTAAATTGCCCGTAGTGTTAGATAAGGGGTATATGTAGGGGTATGGGTGGGTTGCGCTTCGGCGGGTCGGTGTGGACTTGTTGGGCCGAAGGGCCTGTTTCCACACTGTAAGTAATCTAATCTAATCTCACTTACCCTTTCTGGAGTTAACCCATCTATGTGACTGTATCTGAGACTTTCCCCCCTTCCTATAACTGCCATCCATCACATATTGTTTCTGGTATGTTAGTCATGCCCTCCTTTGCGAAGACTGAAGCAAAGTATGAATTCAGTTTGTCAGACATTTCTTTGTTTCCTATTATAAATTCCCCTATATCTGACATTTCCCTATTATAGGATAGTGAAGAAGGTGTTTAGTATGCTTTCCTTTATTGGTCAAAGCATTGAGTCTAGGAGTTGGCAGGTCATGTTGTGGATGTACAGGCCACCTTTGGAATATTGTGTGTAAATCTGGTCTCCCTCCCATTGGAAGGATATTGTGAAACTTGAAAGGGTTCAGAAAAGATTTACAAGGTTGTTGCCAGGGTTCGAGGAATTGAGCTTTACAGAGAGGCTGAATAGGCTCGAGCTATTTTCTATTGAGCTTTGCAGGCTGAAGGGTGATCTTATAGAGGTTTATAAAATTGAGAGGCATGGATAGGATAAATAGACAAGGTCTCTTTTCCAAGGTAGGGTGAGTCCAAAAGTAGAGGTCATAGGTTTAAGGTGAGAAGGGAATGATTTAAAAGGGACTTAAAGGGGCAACGTTTTCAATCAAAGGGTGGTGCATGTATGAAATGAGCTGCCAGAAGTGGTGGAGGCTGGTACAATTACGACATTCAAAAGGCATCTGGATGGGTACATGAGCAGGGAGGGTTGAGAGGGACATGGGCCTAGTGGTAGCAAATGGGACTAGATTAATTTAGGATAGCTGTTCAGCATGACAAGTTGGACGAGTTTCCGTGCTGTACATGTCTGACTGTAAGCAACATTCATTAGTTTTTCTCCTCTTTTTTCTCTTTACATGGAAACTTTTGTAATATGTTCTTGCATTCCCTGCAAGCTTACTCTCATACTCAATTTTCCCTTACTTAATCAATCCCTCATTCCTCCTTTGCTGATTTCTGAACTGTTCCCAATCTGTTGTTTTTCTCCTGCCAATTTGTAAGCCTCTTTTTTGCATCTAATACAATCTCTAACCTCCCTTGTAAGCCATGTTTGCCCAGTTTTCTTTGCACTCTTGTGTCAGATGGGAATAAACAATATTCGTAGCTCTTTGAAATTTGAATTGCCTATCCATTGTCATTCCTGTCAGTAACATTTCCCAATCCATCCTAGCCAATTCATGCCTCATACCGTCGTAGCTTCCTTATTAAAATTTAGCATCCTAGTATCAGGATCAATTGCCTCACTGTCCATTTGATCAAGAATTCTATCATATTATGGTTGCTTATCCTCAAGGGGTCTCACACAACTACATTACCAATTATTTCTTTCATATTGCATAATCCTCAGTCTAAATTGACCTGTCCTCTAGTTGACTCCTCAACAATTGGTCCAGAAAACGATCCCACATACATGCTAGGAATTCCTCCTCTATAGTCTTGTGACCAATTGATTCGTCCAATTTCTCCACAGGTTTTAGCCATCCATAATTACCAATGTTTCTTCACTGCATAATTTTATGATTTCTTGTTTAATGCCATTCCCAACATCACAAGTACAGTTGGGTGATCTATAGACCACCCTATTTATATTTTCTGTCCCTTGGTATTTCTCAATTCTACCCATGCAGGTTCTACATTGTCGGATCTAATATCTTTCCTCAATATTGTGTTTACATCCTCTTTAACTCCATTGCCTTTTTATTTTTGTCCTTCTTAAATACTGAATACCCCAAGATGTTCAGTTCCTAGCCCTGGTCACCTTGCAATCCTATCTCCATAATTGTAACAATATCATACCCTTTTGTATCTCTTTGTGTGATTAGTTTGTCCAATTTATTTTAAATGCTCCATGCATTCAGGCACAAAGCCTTAACTCTCATCTTTAAAATGCTCCTTGTCCCAATCCCATTTTGTTTTTAAACTGTGGCTATTTTTGAGTTTGGCCTTTGATTCCTCTGCCTATCACTTCAATGGACTTCAACGATTCAAGAAGGCAGCTCACCATTACTCTGTCAAGGGAAACTAGAAATAGACAATAAATTCTGGGCCAGCCATCAATATCCATATTGCAGAGTGAATTTTTAAAAATGTTGTTTTGCTACTTTTTTCCATTTGTAACATAGTAATGAATTGTGTTTTTTTTATTTTAACATAACAGAGGTCACTGTTGTATCACTACAGGAGTTCAAGGAAATTGTAGAAAGTTTACATTATAGGGAACACAAGCATATGGTTGTTCAAGGAATCATCGTTGCTGTCAAATATATATCCCACACCACTTCTACTGGATGTTTAATAGACAAGAAACACACTCAGGTATAGATAATATTTATACTCATTATCTGTATCGTCAATCCTGTTGCCTTTTTCTGATGATTAGGAGAGAAAATATCATTCAAGTTTCCTCATCATCTATTGTTTGTTTGAACAGTTTTTCAATTGCATTACACCATATCTTTGTTTCCCCAGTTAAAACAGAAGTTACCAAAATTCAGTCAAGTAACATATTTGCAATAATTAAATATTCATTAATATATTATAAGAGTTTTGAAGTGGTTGGTGATATCGGGTTTGTGTGGCCTTATGCTTTAAACTTAAGAACCTCCCTTTTTCCATTTCTGAAGAAAGAAATCTTAAGCCATTTTTGTCACCCAAAAAACATACAATCCAGAAACTCATCAATGCACAGAACTTGGCGGCATACTGGAAATATCTGACCTGTACTTTTAGGAAAAGCAGGCTGACTAGACATGAGTCAAAATTCTTGTTGAAAAAAAAACATTGAGGGTATTTTTGTTCGCTCTATATTTGATAGCTTTTTAAACATTCTATTTGAAAGAAATATACAATTGTTTTTGAGCCATTCTACAATTTGATGGCACATTGATTGTGGGAAGATTGCATTGGAGTAAACATGTTTCTTGACATGTCTGTTTACGTTAGAAACACTACGGATAACAAGATTGTTTGTAACTGGTTTGGTTCTTCTTTTTGGGATGGGAAAGGAAATCTGTGACCCTTTCATTTAATGTACTGCTGAGGGGGGACAAAGGCAAAAGCATTTGAACCAATCTGCAGAAATAGTGGTAGAGATTATAGATTGAATTATGATAAATCCATCATCCATCTCAGATTTGGTGGAGCAGTATGTGTAGAGACAGTGTAATGTAATAACTCGTATTTTTAGGAATTCATGGAGATCTTGGAGCATTCCCACTTGTATCTAAAGGAAGCATTTTATTTGTGCTTATAGTTCTGTGTGTAGTTTTTATTTATTCTTCAGCATAAAACTCTATGATCGAAGGAACTCTATTGCAATGTAATTTTTCGCAACGGTTTTGAAACAGATTTTCAAATTGCCATCGTTTTGAGAGTGTAAATTAAATGTATAAATCAGTTTCACTGCATTCCAAATAAAAAAGTAGATTACCTACTGGAAATAAAGTACCTATATTTAAAAAACAACTTTGACCATTGATTAATGCACCCCCCCCCCCCCCCCCCCCACACACAATGAGTTTGGTGGCCAGTGGAAGGGTCATTTAATCAGGCAGAAGGGTGGCAGGTGGAGACTGCATCATTGTCCTAATTTAAGTTCACATGGGAAGACTCTAGAATTGTTTCCTCACCTCAATGCCAATTCAGGTCTGTAAGTAAATAATTAATGCTCAATCAAGGTCCGCATCACTGTTCCAGTAAACATCCAGCAGCAAGCCCAAAATGCAAAGCCTGTTTGGTTGCAAGTAGGCTTCCTGATCAAGGATCTGACATGAAGAAGTTGGGCCAGCACTGAGCCATTCCTTTGTCATTCTTGCTGACCATCTCCAGTTTTGCCCCCATCCTGCTGACCCTCACCTGTGATCTTGGACCCTTGTTTATCCTGGGCCTTGGGTGAAAGTGGTGCTTGCTTGGCTCTGTTGGTGTCAATGCAGAGTATTTGACAGTTGCCAGGTTTTAATTGACTAGTAAGTCTTCACAGTTAGAATTTCCAACCCAAATTCCTTGACCCTTTGGTAAGATTCACAGTTGCTTATTCAATGGGCCTTCTGAGACCTTTGTCGAGAGTGGGGTGCTGGAAAAGCACAGGTCAGGCAGCATCCAAGGAGCAGGAAAATCAACTTCTCAGCCTCATTCCCGAGGAGGGGCTCTTGTCCGAAATATCGATTCTCCTGCTCTTCAGATGGTGCCTGACCTGCTGTACTTTTCCAGTGCCCCACTCTCGACTCTGATCTCCAGCATTTGCAGTGCTCACTTTTTCACCTTTTGTGACCTCTGTCACCTCAATTTAAATACTGACCAATATGTCAAATCTAATTGTTTATTTGAATTCAATTGATAACCTACTTTGCTTTGACTCTTGAAATTCATGAATTCCACATAGCTTTTACAATCTGGAAGAAGTGAGCTAGACAGTTACACATCCAGTGAATATAAAACAAAAATGGTTAATAACCAGTCATCAACAGAAGATTATTTACATAATTTCAGTAAGACCATCGAAAGCTTCGAACAAATATTGGAGTATGAAGATGATGTTACGCTCCTTGCAAGGTATCATTACAATCTTAGGTTTTTTTTGCAGTTAATGTTGAAAATAAAAGTGAAAGATACTTTTACACAGAAATTACAAACTTTTATTTACACAGTCTAATAAAGCTTGCACATCCAAGATAAAATTGTTGAATTTTTCTGTTTGAATTTTCTAATAAGTTTTTATGTCCTTATGTTTTACCTATGACTGTTTTAAATGTTTCTTTTCCTGATGTTTCTTGGGGTGTGTCTAGAAGCATTGATTTACAAAATATAAGACTGTGTTCAGCTTGAACTTGATGAAAAAAAGCATTTTTTAATAGAAATATTTGTTGTACTTTTTTTTAGAAGAGTTTCACATACTATCATTGCTTACTGCAGTGATTTTCCTATATTTAAATCACTAGTAAAGATATGACAAGTTATGTGGTTGTGTTGCTAGAGAATATTTATATTGGTCTTCATGAATATTTTGTGTCTCTCTGCACAAGAGGAGGATAGTAGTTCAGGAAGGAGCAAGGTGAATATTTGATGGTATAAACACAAAGGTATAACTTTCTGAGTTTAATATTTTTTGAAAGTAGATTATGTTGCCAAGCCCAGAGAACATGTATCCCAGGCTGATGTACAATGGAGGAATGAACAGATACTCTGGTATTCATTTTGCAATCCTTTTTGGCTACACATGTAGTACCAGAAGAATGCTAACACACTAACATTGCTTAAAAAAGGGTGAAAGTGACAAACTTTGCAATTACAGGCCAGTCAGTTTAACATCAGTGATGCAGAAGTTATGACGAAAATTTTGAGGAACAGTATTATTTACCATTTTAGAAATACACAGATTAATCAAGGATAGTCGGCTTAGATTTGAGGAGGGAAGGTTGTGTCTGACTAACCTGAATATGTTTTTGATGAGGTAATAAGAAAGTTCAATGAGGATAATGTGATCAATGTAGTCTACATGGATTTTTAGCAAGGCTTTTAACAGCATCTGACACGGCAATCTGGTCAGAAAAGTTTGAGATTGACAAATTGTATTCAACATTTGCTCAGTGTCAGGAAGCAAAGGACAATTGTTAATGGATGTTGTGGTGCCTGTAAATGTATTTTCAATAATGTTCCACAAAATTGGGTTAGTACTTGGTTCTCTACTTTTCTTGTTAGGTATTAATAATGAAGGGGTTATAACTGAAAAGTTACATACAAAATTTGGACACATGGCAAGTGTTTTTTATTGGGAGTTATTAGGAAATTGTGGACTGGCCAGGTTGGCAAAAAGTTTCAAGTGGATTTCAATCCAGAGAATTGTGAGCATTTTAGCTAGAGGGACCACAGAAAATGGTAGGATTCTGAGAATGGTAGAAGAACTGAGGGGCCTTGGGATACACATCTAAAGTCCTCTGAAGGTCAGAGGGCAGGTGGTTAAAGCAGTTAAGAATGCATAACAGATACTTTGCATTATTAACCCGTGTGTTGTGTTTAAGAGAAGGGAGGTTTGTCAAACCTATATGAAATGAATTACACCACCACTAAGGTGTACAGTTCTTATCACTACATGACGGTAAGTGTGGGATTGTATAATAGAGAATACAGAGAAGCTTTACAAGAATGTTGCCAAGACTAGAAAATAGTAGCTACAAGGGCACATCAGACAGACTGATGTTGTTTTCTTTGGTACAAGGTAGACAAAGGAGAGATTAAATAGATCTGCATAAGATTGAGGGACCTAGAGAGAGTGGACAATAAGGACTTCTTTAAGGTCAACAAGATCAGTGATCACCTTGGGGGTTGTAGATTTTAAATTAATTGGGAAGTCTGAGGGTTATGTGGTCTAGAGCTCACTGATTGAAAGGCTGTGGAGGCAGAAGCTATCATTACATTTAAAAATCACTTACTTATGCAAGTTATATTTAAACCTAAAAACCAGTGGACGAGACGCTGGAATGTACACTTTGAATGTATAGCTGTTGTTTCACCAACACGGCAGATACAATGGCTGCATTTTTAAAAATGGAATTGTAATGATTGTAATAAAGTTCAAAAATGTCAGGTTTTCACCTAAAGAGACAAAGAATTGTAACAACAGGTTGACATATTTTCATGCGTTTAAAGATACAGTAAACCGCTCTGATAAAGCAGTTAAAAAATAATGGTTGCTCAATCAGTTAATTTTTTTAAAATTTAATTGTTCACGAAACAATTTTACTTTATTTGCTGAATCAAACATTGTCCATAATGTCAACAATGAATTGTCCTTGGATAAGATAGCAGATTCAAGATATATCAGGAGTTAGCTCAGCTGGTTAAGTGAATAATTTAGTAATTCCATCCCCTAATGATGCTTGATCTGTGCTGGTTTAATTGCTTTCATGCATGATGATGCAAAAATTAACATTTGGCATCAAAAATCCTGATTAGAGTGTCAAAATTATCAGTTGTTCCATTCCTGATCACAATCTACTTTCTCAATCTGTGTGGGAGTCAGGTGACTGGATTTAAGACCATAAGAAGTAGAGACAGGAGTAGGTCGTTCGGCTCTTCGAGCCTGCTTCACTATTCCATCTGATTGTGGCTGATCCAACACTCCTCATATCCACTTGTTTGTTCATTCCCTGGAATCCTTGATTCCCCTGTTGATCAAGAATCTATCAAACTCAGCCTTAAATATGCACAAGGACCCTACCCCATAGCTCTCTGTAGCAATGAGCTCCAAAGGTTCACAACCTTCTGAGAGAAAAAAAATCCCTCTTCATCTGAGTCTTAATCTGGCACTCTGAGACTACACCCTCCTGTCCTGGACTCTTCCATGAGGGGAAATATCCTCTCAGCAATTAGCCTGTCAAGCCCCTTAAGAATTTTATATGATTCAATGAAATCACCTCTCATTCTTTGAAACTCCAAATGAATGATTTTGTATGGAGTGCATAAAACTGGAATATAAGATATCAGAATGGATTTCCAACATCTACACACTTCAATGTTTTAAGAATGGTGACCAATGTGATTGGCAGGCTTAACACATGGATGCAGCAGGAAGATAAAACTGCTGTTTCTCCTCCCACTGTAACGATGATCAGTTCAAGCGGAAGCTTGGTGAAATTCACTTCCCACCACCCCAGTCAACCCCCACTGGCAGGCAAATGTAAAATTCTGTCCAAACAGCAAGTGAGCCGTGCAGAACAGGAGGATCTCCAATTTGTCAGTGATGTGTTGTAAATTCTCTGGTCTTAAGTCCAATATAACTTTTGTAGTATGTAATCAATTGATCTGAAAATTACAAAACTTATACTTTAGTCTCTCAATAGTCGACATAAATCCTACATAAAGAAAGTAATTTGGATGTATTACTAATTATAGATCAAGAAAATATGAAGTTCTTCAGGCATCCACTCTGAAAAATTCAGCTCCTAATCTTGATCCAAGTTTATTATCCAATAGTGAAGAAACAGAAGATGAATATTTCACTGCTGAAGAAGGTTTGTTTAAAAGTGGACTTCCCTTCTGCTCATGTCGTTCAGAACAGTTTCCTATGGATATAATAGCTTCCTCACTTTATCAAAATGAATCTACTTTGAATAGCTTATCCATGAATAACCTCAAAAAGAAACAATTGAACTAGTATTACATTTTGTCAGACAAGACTTGAATATTTGGGTTCCGGGTACATTGCTAAATTTGCCGTTTATGCATCAGAAGCAATGCTATGAACAGACCTTTTTTAGTTTCCTCAGCTGTTACAGATTCTCATGACTATACCACCCATGAATTTTTTTACATGAAAGATTTTGATACTGTTATTAAGCTACAAATTCATATAATTCCTGTGGGGTTTTATTGCACTCTGAACTGCATTACTGCCTTATGTCATCAAAGGAGTCGAGAATGTATCCAAACTAAGGCCTTGTATTGAAATGGATGGGATCAGTAGGGGCTAGTAGGTAATCTGTTTCATATGAAATGAATACTTCCTTAGTTCTAGAATCTCCAAACAGTGGGAATAGTTATCCTTTTCTACCTATATTTTCCTGCTAATATCTTAAGATTTTGATCGGATTACTTCTTAACCTTCCAGAATCTGGAAATAAAAAGGCCTAATTTGGCCCTTCTTATAAATTAACCCATGGCATTATGGTATCCTTTTCGTAAAGCTGCACTGTACGCCCTCCTTCCCTCTGCCTAAAGTGTGGTGCCCAGATTTGCTCTCAGTACTCCAAGTGGGGTCTAATCAGTGTTTCGTATGCAGCCATTTTAGTATATCTGCACTCTTCTAATTGTGGCTTCTTGTGCACCACCAATTTTAATCTCACTTCCACTGATACGCCATGTTTTTTAGATTAGATTACTTACAGTGTGGAAACAGGCCCTTCAGCCCAACAAGTCCACACCGACCTGCCGAAGTGCAACCCACCAGACCCATTCCCCTACATTTATCCGTTCACCTAACACTATGGGCAATTTAGCATGGTCAATTCACCAAACTTGCACATTTTTGGACTGTGGGAGGAAACCGGAGCACCCAGAGGAAACCCACGCAGACACGGGGAGAGTGTGCAAACGCCACACAGTTAGTCGCCTGAGGCGGGAATTGAACCCGGTATTGTGAACAATTACCATGAAAGCTAATGGATTATTGTAGCACCAACTGATTTGCCATTGTGTGTCAGAGAGGACACTCATCTATATTGTGCAAATAGTTTATGATGCCCTGTGAAGTGAGAGAAAGTGATGACTGCAGATGCTGGATAGTCAGAGTCAAAAAGTGTGGTGTTGGAAAAGCACAGCAGGTCAGCTAGCATCCAAGGATCAGGAGAGTCGACATTTCGAGCAAAAGCCCTTCAACTAGGGCTTATGCCCGAAACATCAATTCCTTGGATGCTGCCTGACCTGTGCTTTTCCAGCACCACACTTTTCAATTCACGCCCTCTGAAGTGGCCTATAAAGCTATTTCATTGTATCTCACTACAAATACTGAGCATGAAAGATACTTATGCCGCATCCCAAGGAATTTGCAGAAGCATTATAAAATAAAGTAAGGCATTGAGCAATGTAAATCAAGATGACCAAGAGCTTGATCAAAGAAATTGATTTAAAGCTGTGTCTTAAAAGAGAAAAGTTAGTTGGACAGGCAAATGGTTACAAGGAAGAATTTTGGAAATTGGGGCCTCGGCACTGAGAGATAGTCACAAATGTTGAAACAATTAAAATTTGGGATGCGTGTGGAGCCAGAAACAGAAGAGTGCAGATATCTTGGAGGGCTGTGGGGCTGAAGGAGATTTGAAAGAAAGGATGGGAGTTTTAACTTGACTGTGAGCCACGTATGTCAGCAAAGACAGAGGTAAAGGAACTGGATTAGGTGTGAATTAAGATGCAAACAGCAGAGGGTTGGATGAATTCAATTTTATGGAGAGTGACATGTGGGAAACTGCAATAGATTGAAATTATTGAGTCTAGAGATAATGAAAGCATGAATGAAGGTTTCAGCAGAAGAAGAGCTGATAATTGGGTGAAATGTATGGGTGATACAAATGTGGCAATAGATGTTCTTCATGATGACACAGCAGTTAAGTGGGAAGTTCATCTTGGAATGAAGTGTGATACCAAGATTATGAACATAATGGCATTATCTCAGACTGTTGCCAAGGAAAAGGATGGAATAAGTAATTATTAGCTAACAAAGGTTTCAGTGAGTACCAGAAATAGTAGCTAAAGTCTTCACTACAGGTGACCTCACGACACTATACAGACAAACTCTTAAACATGATCACATTCACACACTCATGCAGACCCTCTCACATTGGCATGTGCTCTCTCTTAGTCTCACATTCACAGACATATACTCCGTCACACCTGCGTGCACACACACGCAGTCTCCACACTCTCTCCTCCTCACATGCGTGCACATATAGATAAGTCTATGGGGTGAATTTGTATTTGCAGATACATTCCATTTTGTTCCAAAAGCGCACAATCTGTAGGTAGGCAGTCCATGTGACCTTTTATAAATTCCTGCTTTGGAAATAGAACTGGTCTGCCTCAAGGTTGGAATACAGGCAGACTCTAACCTCACTTTTAATGTGTTGTCTGAGTTGAGATGTCGCTTTTTTTTATAAAACTTTAGGTAACCCAGGAATGTGACTTCAAAGAAGTTCTGGGATTTGCATCTTAATGAATCAAAGCCTACAAACTATTCTAGTGATGAAAGACTTAACAAAAATTTGGTTTGTTCAATACATTGCATTAGTTGGATGACACTTTGACCTTTTACCATAAATTCTATGACCTATCATCCTGTCCCATCCTGGCAAAGGAGCAGTGATCTGAAAGCTTGTACTTCCAAATAAATCTGTTGGACTATAATCTGGTGTTGTGTGATTTTTGCCCACCCCAGTCCAACACTGGCACCTCCACACCACAGCATTTTATCTACATAAATTAGCAAAGTAACATGGACAGTTATGAGAAGTTGGGTTGAATTTCCACTCAAGCAATTATACAAAATTATTTTTGGTTTAATCAATTGATGTTACACAAGATGTTAGTTTCTAGGCAGAATTAATCCTACAGTGCTAAAAGCTGTAGTATGCGGTAATTTAGTTCCTTTAAATAAAGAATATTTTAACATTCTCTTTTAGATATCGCTGAAATGGATGAAGTTCCAAAATCCAAATCTTTAAATTGGTCATGGGAAAGTTCAAAGTGGTCAGAGATTAAAGGTCGAGTGAAAGAATTCTTATCATTTGGCCAACTTCTTCCTGAAAGTTGTCCACAAAAGTTTGAGTATGCAAAAAAGGAAGCAATAATGAGCCAGCATAACCTCCAATCACCAAGATGTTCTTCATTTCTGCTTGAGTCCAATAATAATGCGAGAGATTTTGCCACTGCTTGGAGTTATGGTCACTATATATTGACGATTGTTGGTATGTATTTTTGGCTTTGATCAGTAAGAAATATTTGTACCTGAGTTTTTTTCAACACCATTGTGTCACCTTTGACAGATCTAAATCAGGAAATTGCTATGGATGTTGTATTTCTACCACTGACAACTGACAAGATCTTCGTTACTGATGCAAATAACACCACTTTTATTTCCATCCTGTCTGGTGGTTGTACTTCTGAAACTTCAATCATAAATGGTAATGTAAGTTTTTATACCTCAAGATGAATATAAACAATTCACAGTTAAAATCTATGAGACCAAGTTTAGTTTCACAACTCGTTCGCTTTAATGAAGGCAATGATTGATGTTCCTACTTGTTTATATTAATCATCACCTCAGAATTTAGAATCCAAGAGATTCATGCATATTGGTAAATTTGTATCCACAAAGAGCAATTGTACTATGCTTGTAAAACATATAACAACATGTGGTCAGTACGAATTGTTAAAGGTTTAATTTCAAATAAGAAATTAACTTCCACTACAGTTCATACTGTCAATTAACAGGGTTTGGAACATTAGCATAGTTTAAGAAAGAAGAGAAGCAAAGTTGGAAATCAAAGACAGAAAATTGATGAGCAAATATAGAATTTCAAGCAAACGAGCTAGAAATTAGACAGTGTTTCTCAGTGTTTAGTCATATTACTTATTTGCTCAAAGTCCAATAAATAAACTGATGAGGTGAGGGTACAGACCATAGATTCATGGGAGTGGTTACAAAAACAGAATGAGGCCATCATTCTGTCATGTCCATATTGATTCTCTGCAAGAGCCCTACATATTTATTCATCTATATTCTACTCTTTGAAAGCCACAATTGTATCTGCATCCACCACAATCTGAGAAAATGCATTCCAAATCAGTGCTACTTACGACACAAAAAAACTTTCACGAGATCATGATTGTTCTTTCACCAATTGCCCACATCAGTATCAAAACGAAGTGCTGGAATGCTGGGAAACCAAGTCTGGCAGCATATGTGGAGAGAAAAATGTGAACAGTTTCATTTTTTGGAAGTCACATCAGTTCACAGTCGTATTACTGATTCTTGACAAGTCTGCCAATGTTGAGGTTGCACAGAACATTGATGTGGCCTCTTCTGGAGTACTATGTGCAGTTCTAGTTGCCCTGGAATGGGAAGGATATTATTAAATTGGAGAGGGTTCAAAAAGATTTACCAGAACGTTGCCAGAAATGGAGGGTTTGAGTTATAGAAATAGGCTGGGACTTTTTTTCACTGGAGCATAGAAGGTTGAGGGTAACGTTATGGAAGTTTATAATTATGAGAGGCATAGATAAGGTGAATAGCAAAGTATCTTTTCCTGAGGATGGTGAGTTCAAAACTTGGGAACATACTTTTAAGGTGAGAGGAGAAAGTTTTAAAAAATACATCAGAGGCAACTATTTTTACACATGTCGTGTGTGGAATGAGCTGCCAGATGAAATGGTGGATGGAGGTATAGTTATAATGTTTACAACTCATTTGGATAAGTACGTGAATAGGAAAGGTTTGGAGGGATATTGACCAACCGCAGACAAGTGGGACTAATTGAATTTGGGACATGATTGGCATAGACGAGTTGAACTGAAGGGTCTGTTTCCATGTTATATGACTGTATGACAACAATTTCTGACCACTCTGGCCAGGCCCATCATGAGGTTTGAATGTTTCTATCAAATTTTGCCTCAACGTTTTCTTAGGGAAGCAGGAGTTCTCCTCAAATGTTTCCATATAACTCAAGTATCTCATCTTTGGAACCATTACAGGAAATATTTTTTACACCTTCTGTAAAGTATACAGAATTGGATATTGTACTCCATTTGAGGAGGAACCAAGGGTTTATGCAGGTTCATTATAGATGCTTTGATTTATAAAGCTCAAAGTCCATGTGCCTTTTTAATCACTTGCTCAACCTACCATACCATCTTTAGTCAGTTTTACACATATACCTCAAGTCTTTCTGACCATGTATTACTTTTAGAACTGTGCCCTATACTTTCCATTTTCTCTTCTAGTTATTCCACAACAAAATCTATTAAATGATTTTACAGGTTAGGTACAGAAAGGTTGTTTTCCCCTTGTGGGAGAGTCTAACACCAAAGAGTATTATCTCAGAATAAGTGGTCACACATTTACAAATTTCTTCTGAGGGTTGTGAATGTGTGGAATTCTTTATCATTGAGGACTATGAAGACTGAGTTGTTAAGTATGTTCAAGGTTGAGATAGACAGATTTCTAATCAGCAAGGGAATTGAAAGGTTATAGATGATAGGCAGAAAGGTGGAGTTGAGAGACCGACCAGATCAGCTATGATCTTATTGAATGATGGAACAGAATCAATGCGCTGAATGGCAATCAGAGGAACCTCGATTATCTGGCATTCGATTATTTGAATATCGATTATCTGGCAAGATCGCAATGTCCCAATGCTTGGCTAAACTGTTATCTGTCATTCGATTTTCTGGAATTCGATTAACCAAACAGAATACTCCCTATCCGTGTACTATGGATAATCGAGGTTTCTCTGTACTCCTGTTCCTCCATCTTGTTGGCTCACATATGTCACACTTCTTTTCATTACATTTCATTTGCCACCATTCTGCCCATTCGTCCTGAAGTTTATCACTCCTCCTCATGGTTCACCGTTCTTGCATGCTTTGAATCGTTTGCAAATTTTAAAATTGTGCCCATGAGTATTATATAATCAAGAAAAGCAGTTGGACCCCTACATACACCTGGAGAACCCACTAAATAGCCTCCGACACTCATGAAAACAGCCATTCATTATTAGTCTGTGTTCACTGTCACTCAGCCAACTTTGTTTCCATGCTGCCACTATCAGTTTAATACATTGTATTCAACTTTGTTGACAAGTTTATAATGTGGAGTTTTATCAAATCCCTTTTTAATGACTATATACACTAACCACAATGTTACCTTCATCAATCATCTCTTTTTATCTCCTTTTTAAAAAAAGTCATGTTAGTTAATTATGATTTGCCTTTAACCAATTCTTGCTGGCTTTCCCTAACTACCATAATCTGAATTTGTCCAAGGGACTATTTGTTTAGTCCCTGTATATCATCTCTAAAGCTTTCTCACAACCAATAGCTAAACAGAATGGCCTGTGTTTGCTGTGTTTATCCTTCTATCCTTGTTTAAACAATGTGATGTTTGCAATCCTCCAGGCCTCTGGCACCACCCTTGTATTTAATGCAGATTGGAAATTTCTACTCAAGCCTCTGCAGTTCCCTCCCTCACTTGTCTTCGAATCTTTGGATACATTTCATTAAATCCTCATGACATAATTAACCTTAAGAACTGCCAGGCTTTCAGATAGCTTTTTATCAAACCATAGCCTCAACTTACCCCTGCTTTCACAATCACTTTGAATTAAACATAGGCAAAGTACTCATTTAATACTTCAGTAAGGTTCTCAATCTTCACAAATAGATCCTTTTTGATTCCTAATCAATCACATTCTTCCTTCTTGCTACACTTTTACTATTTCCATGCTTGCAGAAGATTTGGATTCTGTTTTGTGATAGCTGGCCTTTTCTTATCTCTCAGTCTAGTTCTCTGATTTCCTTTCTCAGTTTTAGATTCACAGAGTCATAGAGATGTACAGCACAGAAACAGACCCTTTGGTCCACTTACCCATGCCAATCAGATGTCCTAATCTAATCTAGTCCCATTTACCAGCACTTGGCCCATATACCTCTGAACCTTTTCTATTCATATACCCATCCAGATGCTTTTTAAATGTTGCAATAGTACCAGCCTCCACCACTTCCTTTGGCAGCTCATTCCATACAAGCACCACCCTCCGCATGAAAGAGTTGTCCCTTATATCTTTCCCCTCTCACCTTAAACCATTGCCCTCTCGTTCTGGACTGCCACCACCCTTGGGAAA
The DNA here is from genome assembly GCF_020745735.1 of Hemiscyllium ocellatum. NCBI lineage: Eukaryota > Metazoa > Chordata > Chondrichthyes > Orectolobiformes > Hemiscylliidae > Hemiscyllium > Hemiscyllium ocellatum. The sequence goes on along the minus strand of NC_083406.1, from coordinate 68,706,952 downwards.
AGGCATTGTCTATTTATTCTATCCATGCCCCTCACAAATTTTATAAACCTCTATATGTTTCCCCCCGCCCCCATCCTATTCAGCCTCTCCCTAAAGCTCAAATCCTCCAACCCTGGCAACATCCTTGCAAATCTTTTCTGAAACCTTTCAAGTTCCACAACATCCTTCCAGTAGGCCCTCTGGATTATTTATTTTCAGCCTCCACTCACTTGTCTGATTAGCCTCACATCTGTCATAAAGCCCCTTGTTTTTGTTTTATCTTACTCTTTATTTACTCTTATCCCAGGAGCTTTAGCTTAGGTTGTTGTGCCTTTTCTACTTGTGGGAATGTATATGAACCTTCTGCCCCTTTTAGAAGACAGCTCATTACCCCAGGACAATTTTGCATGCCAAAATTTGATTTTGAACTGAGCTGAGACAGATGTGTTCTCACCCCACTGAGGATTGCCTGCTTCCAATTAAGTATCTTACTTTAGGTTGCTCTTTACCCTTTTCCATAGTTAACTAAATATAATGATGCTATTATTCCAAATAAGTATCTTACTTTAGGTTGCTCTTTATCCTTTTCCATAGTTAACTAAATGTTCTAATGCTATGATCACTCTTTCCTAATAGTACTCCAAAGGACACCTACTCATTCAGACCCACTTCATCTCTATTTTAAGTGGAAGACCCAACAATTTTAAATGCCTCCTGTAGCTCAGGTCTCTCCCAAAAGAGGCAGCCCTTTTCAGTATCCACCCTGTCTAGTCACATTGGTGTCTTGAATATCTCCAAGGAAGGTGTGTGGGTTGCCATATAAGTGTACAATTGGACAACTAACAGAAAGTGGAATCTCTACAAGTAATCCTTCTGATTGATAAGGATATGGGAAACCAATACCTCAACACTAAAGTCAAGACTGAAGCATTTGCAACCATCTTTATCCAGAAGTACTGAGTGTATAATCTATCCCAGTGTCATAGTAGGTCTCGGGCAACACAGATGCAGTCTTCAATCAATTTGATTCACGCTATATGATGTCCAGAAATTATTGAAGACATTAGATACTGCAAAGCTTTGGGTCCTGATAACACTACCTGATTAGTCACATGATATTTTGTGGAGTGAACTGAATTGGTTGAAGACTGGCACCTGTGATGCTGGGGTACTATTGAGGAGACCAGAATAGCTCCACTTGACACTTCTGTTTGAAGAAGAGTAAATGCTTCAGCTCTATCTTATTTCATTGATGTGTTGGGCTCCCCTATTATTGTTAATGGGGATATTTGTGGAGCCTCCTTCTATGAGCATAGGTACATGAGTAAGCCATTCAGATCCTTAAGTCTGTTCTATCTTTCAATGAGAGTTCATCTAGTGTTTTTTTTAATTGTCCATAATCATTCAAACTAGATGTGATGGAACTGCAGAAACTACAACTGATCTGTTGGCTGTTTAGGATTGGTTAGCTCTGTCTATCACTTGCTACTTATGCTGATAGCATGCAATTAATACTATATTGTAGCTTCACAAATTTTAAGTATGCCTGGTGCTACTCCTGGTATACTCTCTGTGCTATTCATTGAAGTAGGTTTGATTCTGTAGCTTGATAGTAATGGTATAGTAAGGGGTAAGCTGGGTCATGAGCTTGCATATTGGTGTTCACATTCAATTCTGCTGCTGCTAATAGACCACAGCACCACATGTATGCCCAGTTTTGAGTTGTTGGATTGGTTCTAAGTTGATCCATTTAGCATAGTATAGTGCCAAACAACATGATGGAGGGATTTTCAATATGAAGATCATACTGGTCTCCACAAGGACTGCGTGGTGGTCACTCTTACCAATACTGTCATGGACAGATACAGGCATATTGGTTAGGATGAGGTCAGATATACTTTTCCCATTAGTTCCCTCAAGACCTGCTGCAAATCTTGTCTAGCAATGATGTCCTTTATGAGTGGACCAACTCAATCAGTAGAATAGTGGCTAAGCTACTCTTGGTGACAGGCTTTGAAATCTCCACCTAGAATAAACTTTGCATTCTTGCCACCCTTGGTGCTTCCTCAAAATGGTGTTCAGCATGGAGGAGATTCATCAACCAAGGGGGAATGGTATGTGGTAATCAGCAAGAGATTTCTTTGACTATGTTTGCCTGGTGCCATGAGACTTTACAGGCTCCAGTGTCAATTTCAGGGACTTCTAGGAATTCCCTCCTGCCTGTACACCATTGTATTGCCACCTCTGCTTGGTCTATCTTGATGTTGGAACAAGCCCAGAGATGGTGATGGTTTTGTTTGGAACATTGTATGTAAGATTTGATTCTGAATATGGCTATATCAGGTTGTTCTTGACTAATCTGTGAGACAGCTCTCCCAACTTTGACACTAATCCCCACGTTAGTAAGAAGGATTTTTCAGGGTTAACAGGGTTGTGTTTTGTATTGTCTGGTGCTTCAGTCAATGCAAGATGGGATATTTAGTTTCATTCCTTTTTTAAGACTTTTATTGAATGTTTAGCCAGACCATCTCAGAGGGCAGTTAAGAGTCAGTCACATTGTTGTGGGTCTGGAGTCATATGTAGACCAGACCAGGTAGGAGCAGTAATGTCCTTCCCTAAATTAATGTCATTTCATCTAGAATCAATTTAATTCTAGAGTGTTGGTTAATTCATATTCCATCACCTGCTATGGTGGTATTCAAACCTGACTCCCAAATTTCTAGATTATTAGTCCAACAACAATACTACTATACCATTGCCTTAGCCAAATACCAATACATCATTTCTTCCTCCTCAGTATCTACCCAACAAATTGGAAAATTATGTGATTATGTCCTGTGCATAAAAGGTTGGACAAATCCAATCCAACTATTCATTATGTATCAATCTATTCTCGATCATCAGAAAAATGATGGAGGGGTTCCTTGACGGTTCTATTAAGTGGCACTTGCAATAACCTCTTCACTTACACTGAGCTTTGGTTCCTCCAGGGCCACTTGGCTCCTGACCTTATTACAGCTCGAGTCCAAGTGTGAACAAAAGTATAGATGCAGAGATGAGGTGAGAGTGACTGTCCTTGACACCAAGGTAGCATTCAACTAAATATGGCATCAAGGTACCCTACCAAAACCTGAATCAATGGAAATTGGGAAAACTCTGCTGGTTGGAGTCATACTTGACACAATAGGGAGGTGGTTGTGGTTGTTCATGATCAACCATCTCTGCTCCAGGATCTCAGTGCAGGAGTTCCTTAAGAGTAGTGACATAGAGATCTATAGTACAGAAAAAGGCCCTTCAGCCCACTGCATCCACACCCATCATAAACAACCACCTAGCTATTGTAATCTGTCCTAGGCCCTACATTATTAGCTGCTTCAATAATGACCATCCCTCCATTATAAGGTCAGAATTGAGAGAGCTGCTAACGATTACACTATGTTTCAACACTATTCTCGACTCCACTGATAATGAAGTAGTCTGTATCCATGTGCAGACAGACCTGTAACATCCAACTTGAGCTGATGTGTAGTGTGCATCTTATTTGTCAATAAAGTGTCAGACTATTCGTACCGTGTCATAACATCTCCAATTCAATAAAAATCTGGAATTAAGTTAATGAATACCTAACTATTGCCCTTTAATGTTCAATGGCATTGTCATTGTTAAGTTCCCCGCTATCAACAAAAAGGGGACCTAACTGGCCAGAAACTGAACTTTACAATCATATAAATATAGTAGCTACAAGAGCAGGTCAAAAGCTAGGAATTGAGTAACTCACCCTCCTGTCTACAAATGCCTGACCATAATCTACAAGGCAAAGATCAAGAATGTGATTAAATATTCTCCAACAACATTCAGCTTGACATCATCCAGTAGAAAGCATCCTGCTAGATTCACAACCATCTACCAGCTTTCTCATTCACTCCCTCCAGCACCAATACAGTGGTAGCAGTGTACCAATTAGAAGATGCACTTAAGTAAAGTTCCTTTTACAATACCTTCCATACCCATGTTCCAATTCCACCACCTGCAAGTCACACACAATCTTGACTTGAAATGATTCTGCTGTTCCTTCACTGTCACTGAGTCAAACTCATGGAAGTCCTTTCCAAACAACACTATGGATGTTCCTACATTCTAAGGCATGCAGCAATTCAAGAAGGCAACTCTCCACGTCCTTCTCCAAGCAATTTAGAATGGGCAATAAATGTTGGCCAAGCCAGCAAAACTCCCATCCCGTGAACAAATTGATAAAAAGAAGACAGCGAGAGCAGAAGGGACTATACTGTGCTGTACTGTTTATTGTTCTATTTTAATAAAGGTTAGAGGGCTAAGAGTGAAGATCTGAGACATGGAATAAGGCTGGATTTTCTTATTTAGTAAACATGGTTAGTGGCTAGAATGACATCAGTGCCATAAATGTTTCAGTATTTTTGATTAACAAAATGTAGTGACGTTATGGTAATGTGACTTTTGCTGATTAGTATCTAAAATGCACCTGTTTTCAGGTGCTGAACATGTCTTGTAAATATTATTTGTACCATTATTATATAATGTATACCATATAATGAATGATTTCTCTCTCAGGTCAAATCATGGGAACAGCATCCAAACTAAATGGAAAATACCTTCTATGTGCTTTGGATCTTTACTGTCATGGAAATGATCAAACAGAGGTCATTTTAAGCAGAGCTTATGCAAAAAGCTGATGTATGAGAAGCAACAACAACAACCTGTATTTTCAACAATACTTGTCATTGCAGGAAAATGTGTTTTATGTTAATAATGACAAAACGGTGTATGGCATAAGTGATCTTCTGCTTAAACGTAAGATTCTCTCCCCTCAAGTCTTCTAGAAAATCCAAAGCGTACAAAATTGTGATTTACTGTTTAATTTATCTTATATGGGTATTTGTATTCTTGCAAGTTGAGTTAAGGTAATCACATGGGATGTCTAATTGATTCTGTTCACTTATATGCAAGTTGATACTTTGATAATCTGGGATTGCCAAATTGAAAATGTGCAAGCTACAGTGAATCGACAACTTCCAATAAATGAATGTAATCATTTTAAGACCGTTCTGTAACATCTGCCTCCAGAAGATAGTGGCTGTCCAAAATGAGTCTTCATTTGAAGAAAAGTAAATAAATGTAAATCATCTCTTGCATCAAAGTTAAATTCCTCAAATGTTCTTGTCCAAGTTATAAATATGAAAATAAGTAAACAAATTTTCAAGATAAAGTTAATTTTTTTTAAACACAAACAACAAATATTAAATTGCACACATCCACATCAGTACTTTACACAATAATCAGAAACTATTGAAAAAAACATGGTGCATATATTTATTTATACAAACTAGTATGATAACTATATTGCAAAAAACATGGTGCATATGTTTATTTAGTATGATAAAGGCCATGATTTTACATAGATATTTTTCCATTTCCCCCAAACAAAATAATATTGGTATGTGGCTGTTTGTTGATATTTCCATTCACAAGCAAAGTTCATATGTGGCAAAATTGCAAAAATATTTCGTAGGAATTTTGTTTTTCAGTCTTGAAATTTTTTTTGACATGTTTTCTTTGGCTTTTCATAGTTGTGAGATTCTTTCATATTTATAGATTGAGTATTTCTGAAAATTCCATAGTTTGATGAATATTGATGCATGTTGCTTTATATAATTTTAAGACTCAGTTTACAACTAGACAGATTATCCAATGAATGGCACTTCTAGATGGTGCAAAGTGCAGAAAGAAAGCTGATACAATTTTCAAGTGATGAGAAGCAGCAGCGTGTCTAAAGATGGTGTTGAATGATATTAAGTAAAGTGCCCAGCGTGACAAAATAAAGAGTTGTTTTTATTCTGAAGTTGATTGATCTTCTTTGCAGCATCCCTGTTTCTGTGTCCAGTGCAAAGCTACAGCATTCAATGCTGGGTCCCTTGCTGTTTGTTGTTTACTTTAAAGATCTAGACATGGAGATTGATGAGGGCAGAGTAGTAGATGTGATTTATATGGACTTTAGCAAGGCGTTTGACAAGGTTCCCCGTGGGAGACTGATTAGCAAGCTTAGATCTCATGGAATACAGGGAGAACTAGCCATTTGGATACAGAACTGGCTCAAAGGTAGAAGACAAAGGGTGCTGGTGGAGGGTTGTTTTTCAGACTGGAGGCCTGTGACCAGTGGAGTACCACAAGGATCGGTGCTGCGTTCTCTACTTTTTGTCATTTACATAAATGATTTGGATGTGAGCATAAGAGGTACAGTTAGTAAGTTTGCAGATGACACCAAAATTGGAGGTGTAGTGGACAGCGAAGAGGGTTACCTCAGATTACAATAGGATCTGGACCAGATGGGCCAATGGGCTGAGAAGTGGCAGATGGAGTTTAATTTGGATAAATGCGAGGTGCTGCATTTTGGGAAAGCAAATCATAGCAGGACTTATACACTTAATGGTAAGGTCCTAGGGAGTGTTGCTGAACAAAGAGACCTTGGAGTGCAGGTTCATAGCTCCTTGAAAGTGGGGTTGCAGGTAGATAGGATAGTGAAGAAGGCGTTTGGTATGTTTTCTTTTATTGGTCAGAGTATTGAGTACAGGAGTTGGGAGGTCATGTTGCGGTTGTACAGGACATTGGTTAGGCCACTGTTGGAATATTGGTGTGCAATTCTGGTCTCCTTCCTATCGGAAAGATTTTATGAAAGTTGAAAGGTTTCAGAAAAGATTTACAAGGATGTTGCCAGGGTTGGAGGATTTGAGCTACAGGGAGAGGCTGAACAGGCTGGGGCTGTTTTGCCTGGAGCGTCGGAGGCTGTGGGGTGACCTTATAGAGGTTTACAAAATTATGAGGGGCATGAATAGGATAAATGGACAAAGTCTTTTCCCTGGTGGGGGAGTCCAGAACTAGAGGGCATAGATTTAGGGTGAGAGGGAAAAGATATAAAATAAAACTCAGGGGCAACGTTTTCACGCAGAGAGTGGTACATGTATGGAATGAGCTGCCAGAGGATGTGGTAGAGGCTGGTCCAATTGCAACATTTAAGAGACATTTGGATGGGTATATGAATAGGAAGGGTTTGGAGGGATATGGGGCGGGTGCTGGCAGGTGGGACTAGATTGGGTTGGGATATCTGGTCGGCATGGACAGGTTGGACCAAAGGGTCTGTTTCCATGCTGTACATCTCTATGACTCTATAATATAAAATGGTATAATCAGTAGGCTTGCGGATGAAGTGAAAATTGGTAGCATTGTAAGTAGCGAGCAAGAAAGTTTTAAACTACAGGACGAAATATATCAGCTGCAAGTGGCAAATGGACTTGATCCTAAAAACTGTGAGGTGATGCATTTTGAGAGGACTAATGAGGCAAGGGATTATGCTTTGAATGGTAAGAGCTTTGGAAATATGGAGGATCAGAGGAACTGTGGTGTTTATGTCTTTGAAGGCAGCAGAACAAGTAGATCGGGCAGTTAAAAAAGCATAAGGAGGGAGAAGATTAAATAAGAGGGTAAGCTAGCCAGTAACATAAAAAGACTAAGAGTTTCTTTAGATCTATAAAAGGCAATAAAGAGGCAAAAGTAGACATCGGACTGCTGGAAAATGATGCTAGAGAGATAGTAGTGGGGAACAAGAAAATGGCTGAGACACTGAATTACTTCGCGTCAGTCCTCATGGTGGAAGATATGAGTAATATTCCAAAAATTTGAGAGATTCGTGGACAGAGCTGAGTATGGTGGCCATCACCAAGGAGAAGAGGTTAGAAAAACTGAATGGCCTGAACGTGGATGAATAACCTGGACCAGATGGACTACATTCCAGAGTTCTAAAGGAAATAGCTGAAGAGGTAGTGGAGGTGATAGTGGTGATCTTTCAGGAATCACGAGTCAGAGAGGATCCCAGAGGACTGGAAAATTGCTGATGTGACACCTTTGTTTAAAAAGGGAGTAAGGCAAAAGATGGAAAATCATAGGATAAGGGCGGATCTAATTGAAATGTACAGAATGTTGAATGGCCTGGACAAAGTGGATATTGGGAAGATGTTTTCATTGATAGTAGAGACCAGGACCCAAGAGCACAGGCTTAGAGGTTGGGTAGAAGGAAGACCTTTTAGAATGGAGATAAGAAGAAACTTCTTCAGCCAGAGAGTGGAATTCACTGCCACAGAAGGCTTTGGAAGTCAGGTCATTGAGTACATTTAAGATAGAGATAGGTAGGTTCTTGATTATCCAGGGTTACATGGAGAAAGTGGGAGAATGGGGTTGAGAAACTTATGAGCCATGATTGAATGGCAGAGCAGACCCAATGGGCTGAATGGCCTAATTTCTACACTTCTGTCTTGTGGTCTTGTGAGATACTTTCCTTTAATAATCAAGGCAGTGAATACAAGAGCAAGGAAGTTATGGAATTGTAGATAGCGTTAGTTAGGCTACAGCAATGTGGTTTTCTGGGGTCACTACACAATGGGAGGAATGTGATTGCACTTGAGGGTGTGCAGAAGAGATTCACCTGAATGTTGCCTAGGCTGGAATAATTCAGTTATGAAGAAAGACTAGGCAGACTGGAGTTTTCCTTGGAGCACATTCTGACTGGCATAGACAAGCTAAATGGAGAGAAACCTTTTCCTACAGTAGAGAGGTTAATAAACAAAAAGGTACCGTTTTAACTTGCAGAGATAAAGACCAGGAGTTTTAGAGGACAATTGTGGATTTTTTAATCTCATCCAGTGAGTAACTATCTGTACCTCTGACTGAAAAGGTGGTGGAAGCGGAAACTCCTCAAGACATTTAAGAACTATTTAAATGAGCCGTTTTGAAGTGTCATACCATATGGCACAACAGGCTAAAAACTTGAAAATGTGAGTAGAATATATTGATGTTTGATGAGTACACCAAGTATGACAGGCTGAAGAGCTTCATCCTGTGCTATTTAAAAACACTGCAAGTTGCCCCTTTGCTTCCTCTCTTCTCACTGTCCATGGCCCTAAACACGCGTCTAAGGCGAAGCAGTGATTTACCTGCACTTCTTCAAACTAGTCTGCTGCATCCATGGTTCACAGTATTGTCTCCTCTATATTGGAGACTAAATACAGACTCGGTGTCCACTTTGCAGAATATTTCCAATCAATCTGCAAGAATGGACCCTGACCTTCTCATCTGACCTGACCTGGGAGAAACAAAGCAAAGTTAACAAAAATTCTACAAAGGTGAATCATTAATTCATGCTGTGTCTGGGATAGACTAGTAATTTAATTTGTGTCAACTGATTTAAGTAAACTTTTATTTTGCTATTGTGTTCTAAACTGTTTTTGAAACATTAAAGTCACATTACAAACTTCAAAGCAGCAAGCAAATACACTTACCAATTACAAAAGAAAATGCAAACACAGTAATCTGAAGCAAAAATAATGCTAGATGTACAGCAGCTGAAGGTAGGTGAAATATTATGTGATGTGATTACTAAACTATAAATTATGGGTTTCTCTCTCTCTATCCATTAAATAATCTAATCTAATACATCTTGTGAAATAAATTTGTCATTCTTTACGTTTAATTGCTCTTGATGAGATGGAAGTGAGCTGCCTTGAATGGAAAAGGGTTAGAATCCTATTCTAAAGAAGAGACACACTGTACCTGAAATGTTAACTGTTTCTCTTCCCAAGATGCTGCCAGACCTGCTGAGTTTCTCAACATTCTCTCTGCTTGACAGCAATGTTGATGACCCATTTTATAACTTTACTGATGATTGAGAGTAGACTGATGGAGTGGTAATTGATAGTGTTATATGTGTCCAGCTTTTTATGTACAGGACATAATTGGGCAATTTTCTGCATTGTCGGGGAGATTCCAATGTAGTAGCTGCATGAGAACTGACTGGCATGAGACACATCAAATTCTGGAACATGCATCTTCAGTACCGTTGTTAGAATGTTGTCAGGACTCAAAACCTTTGTAGTATCCAGTCACTCCAGCTGTTGCTTGGAATCATATGTTGTGAATCGAATTGACTGGCATCTGATGATGGGATCTCTGGAGGAAGCAAAAATGGATCATCCACTTAAGTATTTGAAACAATCTTCAGACAGAAATGCTAAGTGTTATCTTTGTACTGTGTGCTGGACTCCCCTATTGTTGATGATACCAATATTGTGGAGGCTCCTCCTCCAGTGAATTATGTAATTATGTGGCAGGATTAAGGCAGACCTGATAGGAATCAGCATTTCGACAATTGGCTATCATGTGTTGTTTACACTAATTGACATACAAGTAGACCTGTTGGTAGCTTCATCTGATCAACATTTTGTTTTTCGGTATGTCTGGCATGCCTACCTATACTGTTCGTTGAAGCAAGGTTGGTCCCTCGGTTTGATAGGTGGAGCACTCACTGGGCCGTGATATCACAGATTATGTTGGGGTATGTTCCTGCTGCTATTGGAGCTCTGCAGTGCCTCACTGATGCATAGTTCAGGGACGTTTCTGGTACCTTGGTCAATGCTGGGTTGTATATCTGATTTCATTCCATGTATCACACTTTATAGCAGTTTAGTATAACTGAGAAGTTTGCTTGCCTGTTTCAGGGAGCATCTATTTTTTTTTCAGGGAGCATCTAAGAGTTGATATGGGTAATGTAATTTCTGCGTTTCACACACTCTCTCTCTCTCTCTCACACAGGAGTCACACATTCTCACACACACTCACACACACACACACGCACACACACTCACACCACACACATTCTTTTGGTATGGGTAAGGTAATTTCTGTATTAAAACTGAGGTTTAATAAGTAAAGGCTAATTATGAGCAACTAGGCCATATGAGAACATGAACCAGAAGTCACCTCTGTTATGTCAGGAACATGGTAACCTTGGGCAAGATACCAAGGAATGCTTTAGCAGATAAATGCTTTAACCAGCAGAATTGTTAAAAACAATGTAACATTTAATTCAGCAAAATTGTTAAAATAATATAACATTTAATTAAAGAATTGGCAGCGAAAAGCGTGAAATGTTTTAACCAATGGAATTATCACTAATGTTTTTACATGTAAAAATAATGTATAAATATTAGTGCTGTAAAATCTTCCGTTGCGATTCTTCCGAAGCTCCCTTTGGAAGCCGCCCAAACTTGCAAGTTTGAAATAAACATCAATTGCTCATTTGTGTGTCTCTCAGCATTTCGATTTGCCACGGGAAAAGCGGTAGCCGGAGGGGATGAGGGCTGGTGCTGACAGCTTGGAGTTCGCCTCCTAGGACGGGACCTTGTGGACAGTCTCCCTTGAAGTCAAGGGTTAAAGGACAGTCCGCGGTCGGCAGAGTGTGGAGGCAGAACCCGGTTGATCTGAACTATAACCCTAGTGTAGAATAGTTAGCCGAGTGTCAGGGACTATTCTCCGGAGATTTAGAATACCTAGACAGAATTCACTTATAACAAATTTGGGGGCTCGTGCCCGGGATCTTAAAAAGAACTCCCACGGGAGGCTCTGAATGATTCCGGGACACTGTGACACACACAGATATTTGAGCAAACGATGTGAATAGGAAGCGCTCTTAATAAAGTAAAAGGTTGAAGTTTTGATAAGGTAACAGGTTGAAGTGTTATCTCGAGTCGGACAACTCCGTGTACGGATCAAGGTAAGAACCTTCTCTGGTATTTGGGGTTTTCGCAGGATTATTGAGAGAAGTGTACACTGCCTTGTCGACTCCGTGGTTGTGACAGGTAACCGGGAAATTAAGGGTTAACTTGGTAACCGGGATAAAAGGGTTGACTAAGTAACCAGAGTATAGAAAACAGGTTAGCCTGAAGACTAACCATAGGTGGCCAATGTTCCGGGTCGAAAAAGGAACGGGAAGACGAAACCCCGAAAATTCCCCCCGATAGATTGTATAGAGATTGTGGAGGGTGGAAGAGATCAGTTACAAACTGATAGTGTTGAACCCCGCTTCTGGATGGTCCCTATTATCTTTACATAGAAGCAGTATAAGGGGGACAACTGAAGTTTATTTTTACCAGCAGCTTGCAGTAAGACCGGCAGAGAGAGAGAGAGTGCGAGAACAGCAAGCAAAACATTTAACCCTTTGTGATTTGATTTGAATGCACATTTGTTTGTTGGTGATTGAATGAGGAAGTTTTATTCACTGGAGCTTGAGTTCCAGGATTGTTTTAAATGTGATTTTTATGTAAACTTAACATGATTTTTTTTCAATATGTGAAGTACAGTTGAAGTTTTAGTTCAACAGTAGGCTGTCGAAAAAAAGACGATAACTTCCATGGTTATTATCTGAGACCTTGGATTCGGCCATTAGAATTTTTTTTTTTTAAAAACTTGAATTGACAAATTATTGTAAGACAGCTCTGATTATTTTACGACCTAAAGTATTGTAATTGAGAAATGATTGGTCAGGAGTACCTAAGAAAACTAATTTTGGATCTAAATTAGGGTACTAAATCTGGGTGATTACAGTGGATTTCAAAATTGGGAACTGTATGCATTTTACATTTTAAATATTAAATACTGAATAAATGGACGTAAATAGATAAATATGTTTACAAGTTAGGAACAGGCTTTAAAGTTAGTCAAGCATGAATTAATAAATTGGTGTTTGAGGATATGAGAAGCTAGGAACATTGCAATATTTCTTAAAAAAAAAGGAAGAACGTAACGACTAAAGTGCCGATAGGGGACAAGGAGATTGGGTTTGTGTATGACCCCCTCACCAGTGGGGAGGTCGGAACATTTAAAAGGAAATGACGGTCCTGGTTGAGAATCCGATAGGATTGTCAGAACAAATTAATTTATTTTTGAGGCCCGGTCTGTATATGTGGGCTGAGTTAATGTCTATTTTTGAATATACTATTTACTGGGGGAGAAAGGAGACTTATATGGGGATACTGGATAGGAAAAGTGTTAATTGAGATTTTAAAAAAAACTAGTAGCAGCGCCGGTATTGAGCTTGCCGGACAATTTGGCATGAGAGGGGGATGGTTAGGGGTGAGGACAAATATCCCCTTCAGAACCCTAACTGGGACCACCACAATATAGAAGGGATAATACGTCAGACTTGCGAAATTTGATAATCCAAGGGATACAAACTTGCATCCCCAAACAGCAAAATTTAGCCAAGGTTTTCGACCTGAGGCAGGGAAAGGACGAGTCTCCCTGTGTGTTCTTACACAGATTAAGGGAGTCGGTTAGGAAATGTTCGGGTTCACTTCGTGACTATTTGTATGTGTGAAAGAGATGGGCCGGCCCCGATAGGATCTCCGAGTGTAAATTTGATTGTGAAAAATAAAGTAGTCTCTGTGGATGTGAGAATTTGTGTTTGTGTTATCATGGTGTCTGTGAGAAAGAATCTGGCAGAAGGCTTCTCAGCTAACAAGCAGTTTAACACTTTGTGCTCTGGCTTGAATTCATCTGTTTGTTAATGGTTTTATGTTTGAAACTTGTTGTTTGTCACTTGATTCAGTGTGCTATTTTTGATTGTAATTTTATGAATGCTTAACGTTATTTTCTTTCATGATATGATTATATTAGAACTTAAGGAGGGAAAGGAGGACCATTCATGAGATTAAGGATGAGGTAGTAATAAGTTAGAGCAATTCCAAATTCACATAAGGGGTGGTATTCACCTTCAGGAAAATGAGGTATATAGGCTGCCGATAAGGCAGGGGGGAACAGAAACTCTGAGGGCAGATGCGAATTAATATGGGTAACTTGAGAGTGAGTTTCAGGACGTTGAGACAGTAAGTAGAACCCCTGGTAACTTTGAAGGTGGGCCCAGATGAGAAACCAGTAATATTTTTAATAGATACCGGTGCGGGGAGATCTTCTGTTCCAATCCATCCGAAAGGGGCAGTTTTTCTGACTCGGACCTTGGGAATAACGGGGGTTAGAGAGGGAACATCAGAGGCAAAAATTTTCAAGGAAGTACAAGTTAAAAGGGGAGATGAAATTGTTCTAACAGAACTCTTATGTCTCCCTCACTTACCCTATGGACTGATGGGAAGAGATCTTATTATACCATTCGGATTACAAATAGGAGTGGGGGAAGATGAGCAATTGATAGTAATGGCTCTTTTGAATGAGGACCCCCGGGTGTGGACAGACCTGATTGCCGACGGGCTGGTAGAGACCTGCATGTCCAGTTTTAACTCCCCCATACTTCCTGTCAGAAAATCCCTCAGATCATGTTTGGTTTAGTGTGGTGGATTTAAAAGATGCCTTCTGGGCATGCCCTCTCCACCCCTCTAGTAGGGATCTTTTCGCTTTTGAATGGGAAGACCCTGATACTGGGAGAAAACAGCAGAATATTTTTAATAGCAGTATGTGGATGACCTCCTGTTGTCCGGTCGCACCCAAACTGACACACAGCAGGGAACTAATGATTTGTTAAACTACCTTGCAGTAAAGGGGTTGTGAGTCAGTCAGAACAAATTACAGTATGTGGAACGGGAAGTTAGATATTTAGGACATTTGATCAGTCAAGGGCAAAAGAGAATAAGCCCCGAAAGAATAAAGGGAATTGTAGAATTAGGACTACCCCGAACCAAGAGGGAACTCCGGAAGTTCCTGGGTTTGCTGGGTTATTGTAGACTCTGGATAGATAATTATGCTACTCTTACGAAAAAGTTATACCTGCAGCTAACAGAAGAGGTTCCGGACAGGGTTAAATGGGATCCTGAAGGAAAGATGCTGATTGAAACTTTAAAAGAAAAATTAGTTACAGCACCGGTTTTGAACCTGCCTGATTTTAATAAGGATTTCTGACTCTTTGTTAACGCCAAACAGGGGACAGCTTTTGGGGTCTTAACTCAGGAATGGGGTGGACATAGAAAACCCGTAGCTTTTCTCTCCTGAATTCTAGACCCCGTTTCACGGGGTTGGCCTGAATGTGTCCAGGCAGTAGCAGCCACTGCTAAGCTAGTGGAAGAAAGTCGGAAACTGACGTTTGGTGCACCACTGACTGTGGTTACCCCTCACCAAGTTTGCACTATCCTGAATCAAAAGGCAGGACGATGGCTCACAGACTCCCGAATCCTCAAATATGAGGCAGTCCTCTTAGATAGAGAGGATCTTAGAATAGAGGTGGGCGCCTGTTCAAATCCTGCTGAATTCTTGTGGAAAGGGGAATCGGAACAGCCGCTACAGCACCAGTGTACAGACATTGTCGAGTTACAAAGTAAAGTTCGGGAGGATTTGAGGGATCAACCCCTCCATCTGGGGAAACGATGGTATATAGATGGGTCCTCCCGGGTAGTGGACGGTAAAAGATTCAATGGGTATGCCATTATTGATGTGGAAGGATGGAGGTTGGTAGAAAGTGGACGATTGCCCAATGCCTGGTCAGCACAGACGTGTGAGTTGTATGCTCTGCACCGGGCATTAGACGGTTTAGAAGGTCAAGTGGGGACGATATACACAGATTCCAAATATGCATACGGTGTGGTGCATACTTTTGGGAAAATTTGGCACGAAAGGGGAATGATTAATAGTAGGGGGAAGGAATTAGTACATGAAGAGTTAGTAGTCAAAATACTGGAAGATCTTCTGAAACCTCAGGAGATAGCAGTAGTTCATATACGGGGGCATCAAAAGGGAATGGAGGTGGAAGTAAAAGGCAACCAGTTGGCAGACAAGCAGGCCCGCGTGGCGGGTATGGATAAGGAAGAATTAATTTGTGTGTTATGGGTTCCCCAGTTACCAGAGGTCATAGAAACCCCGGTATTTTCAGAAAAGGAGGAGGAAGAATTAAAGTCAATAGGGGGAACTAAGAATGAAATGGGCAAATGGTTCCTTCCTGATGGCAGGCAGTTACTCAATCGGCCCATATCAAGAGGGGTCATTACTCACCTTCACCAGTGTGGTCATTGGGGAACCCAAGCCTTGTGCGATACCTTTCTTAGGGTCTATGCTCACCCTGGAATACACACAGTGGCCAATCAGGTCACCAGGGACTGTTTATTATGTAGACGAGTCAATAAAAAAGGGAGTGAGACAGAACGCAACCAAAGGGGGTCGAAGTCCAGCATATCGGCCATTTGAATTTATTCAGGTGGATTATACCGAGTTTGCCCCAGTAGGGCGTCTTAAATATCTTTTGGTTATGGTGGATCACTTGACAGGATGGGTCGAGGCTTTTCCGACAGCCACTGCCACAGCCTCTCAGGTTAGCAAGACCTTACTAGAGCAATTAATACCCCGTTTTGGCCTCCCATGAGCCATTGATTCTGATCAAGGTAGCCACTTCACCGCAACAGTTCTTCAACACTTAGTACAAGCATTAGGTATACAGTGGGATTTTCACACACCATGGCATCTGTCCTCATCCGGCAGAGTAGAACGTATGAATCAAACACTTAAAAAGCAGGTTACTAAATTAATCTCAGAATTAGGTTTGCCCTGGACAAAAAAAATGTCTCCACATGGCTTTACTCCAAATTCGAACACAGCCCCGGACAGATTTGGGTATATCCCCTTATGAAATGATGTTTGGACTACCCTTTCCTGGGCCAAAAGGGGATCTGCCTGTTTTTGAATCACGGGATATATTTGTTCGTAAATATGTTGAGACTCTGGGCTCCGCTTTTTCTCGTTTACGCCACCAGGGTCTGCTGCTGCAAACACCACCTTTGGACTTCGCTGTACACACCATTAAGCCTGGCCATTGGGTTTTAATCAAGCACTGGCAGCAGCGCACTCTCGAACCTGTGTGGGACGGCCCGTTCCTGGTGTTACTTACCACCGAAACCGCTATCCGCACGGCAGAGAAGGGGTGGACTCACTACAAGCGTGTCAAAGGTCCGGTTCCCTCTCCAGCTGAGAAAAAGGTCTGGACTGTCGAACCAGCGCGGGACCCGCTGAAACTTAGACTGAAGAAACTTTGATTAACTGATTATACTATGGAGACGCGAGTGCGGGGACTGTTTCTTCAGAACTGTATGTTAACTTTGTTTTGCGTTTTAATATAATGTCTAAGTTCCTAGCACTAGTCAGAATTATGCTGTTATTCCTGTTACTTCTAAGATTTGCTCATATATCTTTTTCCTTTGATGTGTTAATGATTTCTGTTTCGGAATTTCCACAAGTTATAAAGGTCGATGTTTGCAGCATAGTAGAATGCCCAGATGTAAAATTTCAAAGAGAATATCTTTCCTCAAAAATATCTCTTCACACTGTTCCAGATGTAAGGTATGGGTCGGAAGAACCACCGCCTGGCATTACTATTCATAGAGCCCCCTTTAGCCCAGCCTTAAATTGTTTTGACAGGAAGTGTCATCCGATATATATATATCACCATTAAAAATGCTTCCTCTGAAGACTCATTTCCCCGTAAAAATGGGTCCCAGCTCCTTAGTGAAGATTTAAAGATAGTGATGACAGGGTATGGGAAGCGTTTTGTGGGCTGCTGTTTTCGAATTGGCGTCAGACGGAGACAGCCTTTGGGATTCCTTGATTCTAAACTGCAACCTTTAAACCCTTCCACTGATCCGAAATCACTAAAAATTATAGAGGTAAAAGACTTGAGACAGACTCTTGAAATAGAAACGGGATACGGAGATGCAAATGCCTGGGTTGAATGGGTTAAATATACTGTTAAAAGCCTGAACAAAAGCAATTGCTATGCATGTACCTCCGGTAGGGCAGTGTCTCAGGTGGTTCCCTTTCCGCTCGGGTGGGAGCGAAACAAACAGGGCATGGAATGTATGATAGCCCTATATCAGGATGAGACTGCATGGAATAATTCGAATTGTACCTCCCTGTCTTTGATGTTTGATGTTCCCTCCTTTGGAGAAACGAAAGACACAAGCTCCCCCTGTATTTTCGGCTGCTGTTGGAAACCACACGTCGTGTGTGCATAGACAAGGTCGATCTAGCGATTTGGGGGAGCTGAGATTGTGTTCAGCAATTAAAAACGTTACTGAAGCGGAGGAAGGAAGAAACTACTCAGCTTTAAATGTTCCCCGAGCGGATCTGTGGTGGTACTGTGGAGGCAAACTACTGAGACCCACCCTACCCCCAGATTGGAAGGGGATATGTGCGATTGTACAATTGGCAATTCCATTCACCTTGGCATTTGAGGGAGAACAGATAGTCGGAAGAAAGGGAAGGGATAGGAGATCGCTGTTGCCCACTTCTTTTGATGATAAGATTTATCTTGACTCAATAGGGGTCCCTAGGGGGGTGCCTGATGAGTTCAAAGCTCGTAGCCAAATTGCAGCAGGCTTTGAGTCGTCCCTGTTCTGGTGGGTCACTATAAACAAGAATGTCGATTGGACAAACTACATTTATTATAACCAAGCACGATTTATTAACCATACTAGAGATGCAGTCAAGGGGCTGGCGGAACAACTGGATGCTACCAGTCGTATGACTTGGGAAAATAGACTGGCCTTAGATATGCTCCTAGCTGAAAAGGGGGGTGTTTGTGCCATGATCGGCTCTCAATGTTGCACTTTTATTCCTAACAATACGGCCCCTGACGGCTCGGTCACCCATGCTTTGGAGGGACTTAAGTCACTGACAGAGGAAATAGCTGAGAATTCAGGAGTTAATACTGATTGGACTGGCTGGATAGAGCGGTGGTTCGGCAAATGGAAGGGGGTGATGGTCTCAGTAATGGTTACACTTCTAGTGGTAACAGGGGTTTTAGTTGCTTTGGGCTGTTGTATAATTCCCTGTCTACGGGGCCTGATTACCCGCTTAATTGAAACAGCCCTGATGAAGGGCGACCCGCGTACAGTAGTGGGCATTCACCTCCAGACTGATGCTGATGATCCTGAGACTGATTGGGATAGAGAGGCCATGATTATGCTGCAGAAATTACAGACTGTGTAAAAAGACAGGGGGAATTGATATGGGTAATGTAATTTCTGCAGTTTCACACTCTCTCTCTCTCTCTCACACACAGGAGTCACACATTCTCATATACACACACAACACACTCACACCACACACATTCTTTTGGTATGGGTAAGGTAATTTCTGTATTAAAACTGAGGTTTAATAAGTAAAGGCTAATTATGAGCAACTAGGGCATATGAGAACATGAACCAGAAGTCACCTCTGTTATGTCAGGAACATGGTAACCTTGGGAAAGATACCAAGGAATGCTTTAGCAGATAAATGCTTTAACCAGCAGAATTGTTAAAAACAATATAACATTTAATTCAGCAAAATTGTTAAAATAATGTAACATTTAATTAAAGAATTGGCAGCGAAAAGCGTGAAATGTTTTAACCAATGGAATTATCACTAATGTTTTTACATGTAAAAATAATGTATAAATTAGTGCTGTAAAATCTTCCGTTGCGATTCTTCCGAGGCTCCCTTTGGAAGCCGCCCAAACTTGCAAGTTTGAAATAAACATCAATTGCTCATTTGTGTGTCTCGCAGCATTTCGATTTGCCACGGGAAAAGCGGTAGCCGGAGGGGATGAGGGCTGGTGCTGACAGCTTGGAGTTCGCCTCCTAGGACAGGACCTTGTGGACAGTCTCCCTTGAAGTCAAGGGTTAAAGGACAGTCCGCGGTCGGCAGAGTGTGGAGGCAGAACCTGGTTGATCTGAACTATAGCCCTACTGTAGAATAGTTAGCCGAGTGTCAGGGACTATTCTCCGGAGATTTAGAATACCTAGACAGAATTCACTTATAACAGAGTCGATGACATTGTTGAGCATCTGGAGTGGCATAATCTTATGGACACTCATTTCCTATTATTCTTTATTTCAATGCTCTGCAACATAAATTCCAATCTCCACATTTGAAATGAAAGTGTTCTATGTCAACATTTTGTGGCCATTGCAATTAGAAGAGTAGAAAATCCAGAGAGTAAATGTAGGAAGGAACTTAAAACAATCACTAACATTGAAGAACTATGAGGAAAACTGATGGAAATAAAGGCTGACAAGATCCCTGAATATGATGGCCCACCTAGATTATTAAAAGATGTGGTTTCAGAGTTATGGATTCATTGATTGCAATCTTCCAAAATTCCCTAGATTCTGGAGAGGCTCTGCGCATCTTAAAATGCAAATGTGAAAGCACTTCAAGAAAGAAATGAAACAGAAGTAGGAAACTTCTTGCTCAAATTAGGTGTGGGCTTATTCTAATGTTAATCTAGAGTTTTCCATTGATTGAGAGACCACAAGACGCATGTTTTTTTTCTGGTACACACTAAACAAGTGAAGGATTTTTCACTTTTCATGGCACACTAGCGAATAATAACAACAGCAAAATGTCATATTTGAGTTCACGTGGAACCGAAAAAATTTTTTTTTACATTAAAGCAGAATTTGAAGCGGCCTCAAATGGAACAGTTACAGTAGTTTATTCCTGAAATGGTTTCCAGTTCTATTCCGCTGCTTTGTTACTAATTGTTTTTGAAGTGCAGCGCGTTCCACTCAAATATTCCAATCGCAAATTTTAGCTCCGAGGAGCAGAGGTGCTTGTACAGCCGCCGAGGAGAAGCAGCATGGAGCAACCTGGAGCGGCCAAAGGCTGTCACCCTGACCTTGTGAAGTGGTGAGACGTGAAATCACTAGTACACCAAATGGTTGAAAATAGCTGAGTTCTTTACTCCATATTACCGAAATAATCATATAATTTTGAGAGTCAGGTTCTAAATGTACTCGAACTGAAATCATTAAGCTACGAGATTTATTATGAATTATAGAAAGCCATTTAATGGTCATTTTTAAATTAAAAAATGATAGCCTTTTAAAGTGGCTTAAGTAGTTCCTTTTTTTTAGAAAAAGACCAGCTTTGATCTGCCGATGAAGCTGGTGTTTATGGTATGTCCGCATCTCCTTGGCTTGATTGATATAAATTCCACTGACAATATTTAAAGGGACGCCCTGCAAATAAATAGGAACATTGCAGAAAACCCGAGAGAAAGAAACGTACAACAATACCCAGTAAAAACTATGCTTTTCCATTGAGGAAATTGGTCTCTTGCTGATGTAACGTGAGCAGAAACTATTGTTAAATATCTAGTTTAACGCATTGTCTTAGTTTTGGGTGCTCAAAGTTCTGCTTTGAAGGAGGCATAGAGAGAAAACCTCTACTCAAACTTCAGATATTACTGTAACAAAATATCGGACTAACAAGTCTTTTGGGAAACCAAAATACCGTCATATTTAGTTGACAATATTTCGTGGAGAGTTGATCTTTCTTTTAAGTTCAGAACAACATCCTATACGAGAACGTACAAGGATCAGTAGACCGTTTGACCCGTTCAACCGGTGTTGCCATTCAATACTATTTCGAAATCCATACCATCTACATTAAAGCAAAATACTGCAGATGCTGGATATCTGAAATAAAAACAACCAATGCTAAAGACATTTAGATCTGTCAGCATCTGTGTAGAGAGAAACAGAGTTAACCTTAGAATCTGATTTGACTTCAGAAATAATTCATCTCGGTCTTAAAACATCCACAGTCTTTAGAGGCCAAAAGTTCCAGGGTCAGCCACCTCAAAAAAATTTCCTCAGCAAAGATGAGATCTCTAATTTTGAAACAGTGCTTCTTGCTTAAGATTAGCTTACAATATGTAGAAAATATATAAAAGCACATACCTACTACCACTATTATTACAATGTCTTGTTGCTTCCTCCATTTGAGTGGCTTCCTGTACCACAGTGCCATTAATTTGTACATTTACCTTATAGACCCTGCTCTGATCTCAACAAGCGAAAATGACGTCAAACCTGTTGGAGTTACAGAAGCTGACAGTTTTATTCTCCTGTGCTCTGGGTCCCCTTACCTTTTCTCACTTCCAACACACCCTACTGACCTTTACCACTGAGCACTCAGAAGACCCTATCTTAAGTAGTGTGACTACTTCCTGGTATAAAATACCAGAATAGTCTTCCTACTGCCCTCTGAGTCATTGTCTAAGGTTGAACCTCCAGCTCAAACTAAGCCAAATTTCAAGCACTTACTGTGAACATATCAGCCAGCCCTGATCACAACACTATCCAGGATTTCCTACATGCTGCGGCATTGACCCATCACCCAAACTGCCATTCTTTTTAATTAGTTCATTGTTTACTTATTTATCCTAATTTATAAACTTTACAATCTGTTTTCATGTTATATTCACATTTAAAAGTCGAGGCATTCTTAACCGCTTACCAGATTCTTATCAAATAGGTTGCTTCTTTCTCTGTAGTAGAACAAAAAAGAATTCCAATCAGCTCTGTCTCTGACTACCTGCAACAGGTCCTTTTGTTGTCTGATCTCTTCAGGTGATGCTGACTGCCTCTCACAGGGTGCCTGCTTCTCTAATAAATACTTCAATATCACTTGAAGATGCCTTACAGCAACGTTCCTTTTAGCGTTGAACTAAAATGATTTTTGTACATAACCTAGGATATTTTAAATCGAAAATAACTGAAAACAATGTGCAAATTATATTAAATCCATTTCTTGGGGTTTGACATTTTGACAATTATCTTTCCACTGCTTTCCTCATTCCTTTTTTTCAAAAACTTGATTGGACAAAGATAGGACAGGAAAGTCTTTCCAACTATTGTAATAATGGATAAAGCTCAAATTAATGTATTGAGGCAGGGCACCTGCATGTGTTGTATTTGATACTTTGTACAGTTGGCATTATCACGACTGTAAGTGACAGTGGGTTTGAGATAGTAGTTTCTGACTACAGAATTTTAGTCAAGATATTATCATTGTATGAAAAGTTGTGCATGATTGGGGTACCATAGCATGTTTTATATAAAAATACAAGCACCAGCTTTAAATATTTCATTTTTAAAATCAGAATACCAAACATCACATATTTATGTTATGTTCACTTTTCTTCAGGCTACTTGAACATTTTTACGTTTGCGAAGGCTGGAGCATTCCTCGTGGTCTCATTTATCAGTTTTACTTGGAATATTGCAATCACAATAGATTAACTCCAATAAATGCAGCTACTTTTGGGAAGGTATGATCAACACTAGTAACTAAGGAATGACATTTAATAAATATGTGTAATAACCAGTCTCTTACAAAAGAAATTCTGGCTTCAAATATCCTGATAAGTACATATAGAAAAATTAGATAATTTCTTAATTCCCATCTTAAACACCAGACATCATCCTTACAAGGAGTTAACTTCCAGGTGTGTTACTATCAATGTACATCTAGGGATGAATGGTTTATGATTTGGCTCACCAGCTACAGTTATTTATTTTAAATTAATCAAATTTTCTAATCTTGGATTACATTACCCTCAAGGAATGGCCAGACCATATAATAAACACTTTATTTATTTAATATGAACTGTAACTTTAAGTTGATATTTAATAGGGTTATGATCTCAGCAGACAAGTCAGATTTCAGGATGAAACTTAACTTGATAGATCATAGTTTGTTGTGTTTTGACGTTGATGAAGTGGTCTTTTACTGAAACTTAAGCACATAATGCCACAGATCTTGCTTTAACATTAACAAGAGTTTGGGAACAAAATAGATGAAACAAAAAGTTTTAAATCACGCTGTTAAAGTATAATCCCATCAATTCCAAAACTCATTTTTATAAATTGAAAAGAAAGCAATAGCTTTTGTATAGTATCCAAAACACAACTCTAGTACAGTACTCACATCAATGCCCCTGTTTGTGATATCTCAATAGGTTTAAGTCATCTGTGACTTTAACTTATAGACTGGGTCTACTGACAGCTTCTTCACAGAAATATTGTATGCTTGAATGTAAATATACTTGGTTTTAAGTAACTTCTACACATTTTTATCCCGATTCTCTGGTCTGGGATTAATACTAACTATATATCAGGAACACTAGCTTTTACAAGCATTTTCTTTGAAGGAACTCACAGGACTGCTCAAAACTCAAAGTGAAATTAGAAGCAAAAATCTCTCTTCAGGCTATGTGTGTTTCCCTTCTAAACTAGAGGTCATTGATCTTGCTTGGTAGTAAAACCCTAATAATGTGCACAAAAGCCCATTAATTCAAAGCTAGATCTCAAACTCTGTTTTAAAAGAAATCACCATGGTGACAGAAAAACTTGAAAGTTAATTATTAGCTTCAGAGAAATGGAAACCCCATGTTACCAACTTAAAACCCAACATTATAATAATTTGTATTAAATGTATATAGTGTACATAATTTATGTGCAGAATGTAATCAGTTACCTAATAGTTGCGGAGCAAATTCCGAAGGACTCAGTTATTTGGCAAAATTCGTGTCATAAGTTATTCAGGCAATTTAGTGTCCAGTAATTTATAACCAATGAATGCTAGGCATTAACTACAAAAGGGAGCAGAGCTTGGGGTTATAAGTGTGATTTAAGATAATTTGGAAGATATTTGACAAATTGAATAGCTTTGCACAGCTAATCCACCAAATAACTGAAGTTTGAGCAAGTGATTAATAGTCCTCTGCTTATATAACCACATTCTAAAATGTGAGCTGATAGGTCAACGTATTTCTTTCTTGGGAGCCAGGCATTTGCTTCTATTCTGCTGAGTGGATGTACTCCTTAAGAAAAGGGTTGTCTGCTTCATATGGATCTTTGCTTCTGACTGACAATGTTATATATGCACAAATGAAGATAGTTGAACTGGCTGTACTCTAACCTTTCTTATTCCTAGACTGTTTGACATTTATTAATTACATTACATTTATTATACTACTTTAATGTCTCGACTGCTCAGCATACATTAATTATTTCTGAGGTATATATTACTCAGACAGAAAAACCTGAACATACAGAACAGGCAACAACAGTGAGAGGAAGAATTAATGGTTTGGGCTTTGGAACTTCTGTCACACTGGAAGAAATTACAGATAAACAGCATTTAAAATTGAATTGAAGAAGGTTACAAAAAAAATTATAAAAAAGTTAGTTGACAAGCACCTAATTAAACTTGAATGTGTATTTTTATTTCCATTTTCTTCTTGATGTTCTTGCATCCATTATTTAGTTAACTTTTTAAAAATATTATAAAGTCATAAAGATGTGCAGCACAGAAACAGACCCTTCATTCCAACTTGTCCATGCCGACCAGATAGCCCAACTCAACCGAGTCCCACCTGCCAGAACCCAACCCATTTCCCTCCAAACCCTTCCTATTCATATACCCATCCAGATGCCTTTTAAATGTTACAATTATACCAGCCTCCACCATTTCCTCTGGCAGCTGATTCCATACATGTACCACCCTCTGCATGAAAAAAGTTACCCCTTAGGTCTCTTTTATATCTTTCCCCTCTCACCCTAAACCTATGCTCTCTAGTTCTGGACTCCCCCACCCCATTCCTCTCCATGCCCCTCATGATTTTATAGACCTCTATACGGTCACCCCTCAGCCTCTGATGCTCCAGGGAAAACCTATTCTGTCATAGGATTTGGGCATTACTGGCTTGGTCATTATTGGCATTTATTGCCTGCCCTTAATCACTAAACTGATTCCAGAGATGAGTGGTTTGTAGTGATTGTAATACTCAGAATATGAGTTCCTTGTTTGAAGCTATTAATCTGGTCCAATCAAGGAGCCCTGGCTGCCAGATATAAACAGGAGTGGCTTTGTACACTTTGTGTCTTTCACTGTGTTTCACAAAAAAAAGAGAAAAAAAAAGAAAAAAAGAAGATAAACAGGAGTGGCAGAGGATCTGTTCACTCTGAGAAAGCTGGATCAGTGTCAAAGACTCTCCATGTGTTAATAAAGGGTGACTTGGTGATGGGACAACCAGAGTTATTTCAGAGTTTGGCTCAAGAGGAGAGATTGAGCAGTTTAGACCTATATTCTCAGGAGTTTACAAGAATAAAATGAGATTTAATTGAGGTATAAAAGATGTTAAAGTAGACTGACAAAAATAGACAGAAAAGGATATTTCATCACATGGGGCAATCTAGAATAAGAAATCTTGGTTTTAGGATAAAAGGGATATAGAATCATATAGTACAGGTGTGTTTTTTGTCTATCGAGTCTGTCCCACCAAAAATATACCACTTCCTATTGAGGACTTCTGTTTTCTGTACAGATTCCAGCATCTGCAGTAATTTGCTCCTACCACTATCTATTACTAGTCCCACTTTCCCACACAGCCTTAAATGTTAGGGCATGTCAAGTGATCATCAAGTACATTTTAAAGATTGTGAGATACCCCACCGCAAATACCCTCTGGGTGTAAGTTTTTCCCTTAATTCTCCTGCTTTTCACTTTAACATTATGCCCCTTTGTTATTGAACCTTTAACTAAAGACATCAGCTCTTTTCTGTCTCATGTATTCTTACCCCTCACTCTATCACTTCCCCTCCTGAACCTTCTCTGCTCCAAAGAAAACAACCTGAGCTTATCCAACCTCTCTTCATCCAGGTGAATCTCATCTGCACCCTCTCTACTGTAATCACAGCCTTCTTATAGTGCGGTGCCTAGAACTGCCCACAATACTCTAGCTGTGGCCTAACCAAATTTCTGCACAGCTCTTATAAGCAGGTAGCAGATTTAAAATAGATGATGAGAAATTACTTTTCTCAAAAAGTTATGAATCCAGAATTTACAATCTCAGAATGTGGTTGATACTGGGACATCCAGTAAATTTAAAGGAGATAGACAGATTTTTAATTAATAATAGGTTGAAGTGTTATGGAGAGCAGACAGGAAAGTGGAGTTGAAGCCATGGTGAGATCAACCACGATAGTTTCAAGTGACAAAGCTAGTTTGAGAGTTGCGTACTTCTGCTCCTAGTTCTTATGTTTTAATGGCCCTTAAAAAGTTGGCCCTTAAAAGTTCTGTGTCTCTTCAAATTAATACTGGGATTGCTGTTTAAATAGTTTCATTTGAGACTTTAACTTAAAAAGGCAACAGAATGTGGGCGGCACGGTGGCACAGTGGTTAGCACTGCTGCCTCACAGCGCCTGTAGACCCGGGTTCAATTCCCGACTCAGGCGACTGACTGTGTGGAGTTTGCACGTTCTCCCCGTGTCTGCGTGGGTTTCCTCCCACAGTCCAAAGATGTGCAGGTCAGGTGAATTGGCCATGCTAAATTGCCCGTAGTGTTAGGTAAGGGGTAAATGTAGGGGTATGGGTGGGTTGCGCTTCGGCGGGTCGGTGTGGACTTGTTGGGCCGAAGGGCCTGTTTCCTCACTGTAAGTCTAATCTAAAAAAAAAGAACATAGTCTGGTGCAGTAAATCAGAACATTTTACTTCACTTATAAATAATAAGTATTAAAGCAGGCCAGTAAATTTACAAATAAACAATGACTCATACTTTCTAGTTCAGTTTAAGGCACAGGTCAATACTCTGTCTGTCACCTTTCTCTAATACCTTGAGGATTTTCCACATCCAATGGATAGCAGGATAACTTCAAAACTTCTGGCAGGCCCTGGCCAATAAAAGCTGTTCCTTATTAACTCTTTCACAGCCACAACCCACAGCATGGTCCATTACATCATTACATTCTGATTGGCCTAAGCTAGGTGAGGTTAATTACTAATTGGTTTTAATTGACTCAAATAAGATGGGACATTGACTACTATCACTTCCCACCATCTGCTAATTGGTTCCTTAAGTGATCAATTATCCATGGGTTCATCCTCTTCAATAAGTTCTGTTATTGTTACTTTATGACATTTTATTTTAAAAAATAGTTTGCAATGTTCTTTGCCTCTTTGTTAAAGAAAAATAGAGGTCTGCACAGTTAAGACTCTCACACTCGAGCACACACACACTTATGTTATGACACAGGGTAAACCCCTCTGCTAATTTATACCTGACACACAGAGAGGCTCACTTCATGCCATAATCTGTTAAATTTCAAGAGGCAAAGAACTATCCCAGAGGTCACTATTTAAAGTAACAACTTGCAATTTGTTCTTTAAGTCCAACAGAGAACATTAAAACAACAACTATTTTACAATTCCTTTCTCTTAAACCTATCTTTTACCTCACACTCTACAATACTGGTCTAATAAAAAAAAGGCCTGATTAAGATTTACAGAAAAATAATCACATTTCCAAACCAGTCAGCTTTGTTGATTCACCTTTGGTAGATTTTCCTCTTTATTTTCATCTTTTCTTCGGTCTTCTGCTGTACAACTTTTCTTATGGACAGGTACCTTTCAGAGAGCTGTTTGGCTAGCAGTCTGTACTTGTTGGTGCTCTTTGCAATTCTTCCCCCAACTGTTCAAAATGTCCAGTGTCATACTCTAAAACATCAAATCATTTAATTGGTTTGATGTCATCCCAAACAGTAAAATTCAAATTCGATTGGCTTTTGGTTTCTGGGGCATAATTTAAACTGATTGCCCGAATTTGAATTTGTTTTTGTTCTAAGACAATGCAACTCCAACTATTTGATTCAACAAAATGTAACATTTTAAAAATTGTTCAGCACACTCTTGTGCTTTCAGACAGTCCTTGCTCATTTCCTCTCTCTCTCTTAAAGGTACAGTACACATCTACACCTTCATAATACTTATGCATGAGAAATCATGTCTCACAAACTTGATTGAGTTTTTTTGAGGATGTGGCCAAGAAGATAGATGAGGGCAGGATGGTAGACATTGTCTACATGGATTTTAATAAAGCCTTTGACGAGGTTCCACATGATAAGCTGGTTAGTAAACTTAGATTACAGAGGATTCAGGGAGAGCTTGCTACCATAATTGGATTTGCTTGATTTAAGGAGACAGAGGGAGGTAGTAGAGAGTTGTTTTTCAGAGTGGAGACCTGTGACCAATGGTGTTCCACAGGGATTGGTGCTGTTGTTTGTCATTTATACAAACTATTTGGATGGGAATTTAGGAAGCATGATTAGTAAATTTGCATTGACACCAAAATTAGTGGTATTAGTGAAGAAGATTATCTAAGATTACAAAGAGATCTTGATCAACTGGGCCTGTGGGCCAAGGAGTAGTAGATGGAGTTTTATATGGATAAATGTGACATGTTGTATTTTGGTAAGATGAAGAGTGCAGTTAATGATGGGGTTCTGGATAGTGTTGTCAAACAGACCTGGTTCAGGTATATAGGTTCTTTGAAGGTTGTGTCACAGGTAGACCAGATGGTAAAGGAGGAGTTTGTTATATTTGTCTTCAATGCTGCACCATTGAGGATTTGGGATGTGATTTTGCAGTTGTACGGGATGTTAATGAGGCCACTTTTGAAGTACCATGTACAGTTCTGATTGCTTTGCTATAGAAAGGATATTATTAAATTGAAGAGGGTGCAGAAAGGATTTACAAAGATGTTACCAAGACTGGATAGATTAGATTACTTACAGTGTGGAAACAGGCCCTTCTGCCCAACAAGTCCACACCGACCCTCCGAAGAGTAACCCACCCAGACCCATTCCCCGATATATACCACTTCATCTGACACTACGGGCAATTTAGCATGGCCAATTCACCTGACCTGCACATCTTTGGACTGTGGGAGAAAAACCACGCAGACACGGGGAGAATGTGCAAACTCCACACAGTCAGTCGCCTGAGGCAGGAATTGAACCCGGGTCTCTGGCGCTGTGAGGCAGCAGTGCTAACCACTGTGCCACCATTGGGACATTTTTCATGAGAGCATAAGAAGTTCAGGGGTTATCTTATCGAGATTTATAAAATCATGAGGGGTGATAAAGTGAATAGCAAAGATAATTTCCCCAGGGCAGGGGAGTTCAAAACTAAAGGCATATTTTTAAGGTGAGAGGAGAAAGATTTAAAAGAGCCTTGAAGGTGTTTGTATATAGAATAAACTGCCAGAGGAAGTGGTAGATGCAGATACAGTTACAATATTTAAAATTGATTTGGGCAGGTGCATGAATAGGAAAGGTTTTAAGGGATATGGCCAAAATGTTTGGGAAGCCTGGTCGGCATGGATGGGTTGGACCGAAGGGTATGTGTCTGTGCTGTATGGCTGTTTGACTCAAAAAATTGAAATACTTGAGCTCAGGTCTTAATTTTGCTTAATTGATGATATTCCAATTAAATCAAAAACTTACTTATCACTTATCGCTGACCATTAGCTTTTCCTTCAAGTCATCTGTTATCTAATGATTTTTTTTTTGCTTTGGTTGTGTTTGAACGCTTGGAAATAGTTTATATTACCCTTTATACTTTAAAGGCAACACTAATACAGAAGTTTGGAAAATACTATTACAGAAAATACAATTCTCAATAAATTATTACGAGGGTATGTTAAAGTCTAAAAGATTATACAATTGCAAATAAATTGTTACAAAGTTAACTCTAATATAAAAATTACACTTAATTCAATAAATTAAAACACACCAGTACTTAGGACACAGCCATGGTTATGAGCTTGTTAAGAGCTAATGAGCTGGGAGTATACTACCTGTGTCTTGTTCAACCTTGGAACTCTTAAACTAAAGAGGGGGCCTTCAATATTACTAATACTCTGAAACATTAGATTATTGCCTTCACTCTGATCACAATCCCATGGTTTAGTTCTTTGCCTAAACAGGATCACATGATGTTTACATTACCAAGATCTGCAACGGTTATACATAAGCAAAATAGTATAATTAAAAATAGAAGTTGCTGGAGAAACTCAGCAGGTCTAGTAGTATCTGTGGAGAGAAGACAGAGGTAATGTTTTAAGTCCAATGATCTTTCTTTAGAAACTGTCTTCTCTTTATTCTCTCCTTAGATGTTGCCAGGCCTGATGAGTTTCTCCAGCAATTATCCCTTTTTGTTGTTTCAAATCTTCAGCCTCTGAAGTTCTTTTACTTATTTCAGAATAATATATTAGATGAAGCAGTGAATATATCTTATGTGATTATAACTAAATTAAATCAATTTTGAACAGTTAGTTTTCTGATATTCTAAAATGTGGTGAAGGCACACTCAGACTGCTACTAGGAAGAAAGTTCCAGGATTTTCACCAGTGATATAGTTCCAAGTCAAGGTATTATGTGGCTTGAAGGGGAATTTTCAAGTTTTGTTCATCCCACGCATCTGCTGCCCTTTCCCTTCTCAATGGTAGAGGTTATGGGTTTGGAGAGTATTTCATCACACTCCTGATTGTTGCCATGT
Organism: Hemiscyllium ocellatum; assembly: GCF_020745735.1. Lineage (NCBI taxonomy): Eukaryota > Metazoa > Chordata > Chondrichthyes > Orectolobiformes > Hemiscylliidae > Hemiscyllium > Hemiscyllium ocellatum. Next base: position 68,675,959 of record NC_083406.1, on the reverse strand, counting down.
AGATGATGGACACCGCATGATTCCTTGTTTCAAACCACTTTTGGAACCATCATACTCAAACAAGCCCACATCTGACATTATCATGGAGGGGAGGGCATTGATGAAATAGCTAAAGATTGTCTCTAGCCTGAGGAACACCTGCATAGGTGTTCTGGAGTTGAGTGACTGATTTCTAACAATCACAGCCATCCTTCTTTGTGCCAGGTATGACTTCAACCAGCAGAGTTTTCCTCCTGAATCCCACTGATATCAATTTTGCTAGAACTCTTTGATGCCTCAAATATTATACAATTGCCAGCACATTGTTATGAAGTTAACTTTGTCAAACACAATTCTGATGTTAAGTGCAGTCATTGTCTCATTTTCTCTGGCTGTTTTGCCCATGTTTGAACCAAGGCTGTAAAGACGTCATGAGCTGGAGGGGACATTAGCAAAACCCAAAGTGGACATCAGTGACCAGATTATTGTTAAGTTTGATAGAACTGTTGATGATTCTTTCCATCACTTTGCTGATTATTGAGAGTACACTGAGGGAGTAGTAACTGGCAAGTTGAATTTGTCTTTTTTTGTGTATACAGGGCATACTGAGCAATTCCACACATTGTTTGGTTGATCCAATGTTGTTGCTATAATGGAACAGTTCAGTTAGGGCCACAACTAATTCTAGATCACAAGTCTTCAGTACTATTGCCAGAATACCATCAGGGCCCACAGCCTTTGCAGTGTTCAGTACCTTCAACTATTTCTTGATGTCATGTGGATTAAGTTGAATTGGCTGAGGACCAAACAAAAAAATTGTGGATGATGGAAATCAGAAATGAAAACAGAAACTGCTGTAAAAGCTCAGCAAGTCTGGTAGCATCTGTGGAAGAAAGTAGAATTAACGTTTCAGGCTCAGTGACCCTTCAGAACAGAAGCCAGACCAGCTTCTGTAATACTGAGAACCTTAGGAGCAGTCTGCAGTGGATCATAAGTTCAGCATTTCTGGCTTAAGGTGATTGAAAATGCTTCATTCCTGCCTTTTTCACTGATAAGCTGTGCTCCCCCACTGTTTAGGGGCCCCCTCATCATCCAGTTAATTTGTTTATTATCTACTTCCATTCACAACTGATTGAACTAGCATTAGTCCCCCAGTTTGATTCTGGTAGAGTAGGAGATATTGCAGGCCTTGAGTTTATGGACTGCAATTGAACATTATTCTTCTGATGGCCCACAGCAGCGTATGGATGCTATATCTGTTTGAAATGTATTATTTATGTGACAGCATAAAGGGTTAATGAAACCAGAGCCTCGAGGAACAGTGAATTAATATTCTTGAATGGTTGTAATTAACACTGCAAATAGAGATGACATCACTCCTGTTTGTAGACACAAAACTAACACCAAATGATATTATTGCACTTGAGCTGTGAAGCATACTTTTTTCTATTAGTATATCTCTATATATATTAGTAGCTGAACAAAATAACTGAATATAATGATTTGTACCCTTTTGTGCATCTTAAGGCTTATGATTACATCTCAGAGGAAATTAATATAATGAGTTGATTTCTCTTTTTTGATCAAATGGTTTTGATGTGCATGTTGGCAATCATGTTGAACATTAGTGTCCATTAATAATTTTAATGCAAAATCCATCAGAAAAAAATAGTTTAAAGTAAATATGATATAAGCTATTAATTTTCTAATAACTATATTAAACATTAAGACTTTAGGAAGAGCAGTCTTGCTATCGTTGTTAACTTTTCTACTTTACTTTAAAGCTTGTTCGTTCAGTGTTTAGTGATCTGAGAACAAGGCGTCTAGGTACAAGAGGGTGTGCAAGGTAATGGCTTCACTTTTCTGATTACTATCAAAAAATAACATGGTAAATTTTCACCTTCACCTTGTCTTGGTTACAGTTTAATGGGGTCCACAATACATTCTCCAACTTATTTTAGCGCAGATATGGAAAGTGAAAAATTAACCCACTTTTAAATGCTGGGAGCATATCTGTTCAAAGTTTTATTTTGCATTTCATCAGTCAGCTTCTTAAGTGCACAATATATGGTAGGGTAAACTTAATTTGAGAAATGCAATAACTGTTTTCTTTAGCATGTTGCATAATAGACAAAGATAGTACAAAGAAAAATCATTTTGGTACGTTTTGTTTCTTAAACCTGTCATCTGAGAATTAATGTTAAAATTCAAGATCTGAGAGAATAAATTCAATTGCCCCTAAAACCTAGAATCCTGGAGCAGAATCTTGTAAGGATATGAGTGACATCTGCTTTGGCAATTTGATTGGCAGAATCACGTGAGGAGTCCAATGAAGTCTGTGTCAATGTCAGGAACATCTCACTGCATTTCTTTTTTAGATAGGTATTTTTATTGAAAACAGAAAATTTTTAAAGATTTTTTTTACAAAATTACAAAAGTAATACAAACAAGTATAAACATCAAAATAAAATTAAATAAATAAGAAAAACAAAACAAAAAAGGAGAAAGACAAACCCAACTAACAATTAATCTATCCTACAAACAACCAAAACATAAAATAGAATATCATACATTACTAGCAATAAATAACAAAATAACTAAATAACTAGATACATGCTCAAAAGAGATTTACATCAAGTCATAATAAAACCAGTATTTATATAGGATTCCTCCTCCTGGGGGTCCCCGAACCAGCCAGAACCATTACCACAGCTAAGCAAAAGCCCTGGACAGTATGGCCGAGATAGCTGTGTCGATATAGTTCAAAAAGGGCTACCATGTTTTATAGAATAATTCCGTTTCTGGTGCACCATACTTGTGAGGAAGTCAAGGGGGATATATTCCATGACTAACCTGTGCCAGTTCGAAGGTCCTGGAGGGCCTTCAGCTACCCAGTTCACTAAAATATTTTTCCTTGCACAAAAGGAAGGAATGGTAAATAATTTCCTCCCGTACACATCCAGGGAGGGAAAATCTGAACAGCCCAAAAGCTGTTCAGATCCAATCTAATCTCTGTACCCAAGATCTCTGTCAAGGCATTCACTACTCTATCCCAAAACCTGCTGATCTTATGGCATGTCCATAGACAATGCGTGAGAGTGCCAACTTCTATTTTGTATTTAGGACACACTGGGGATGCTCCTGCCTTGAATTTTGTGAGTCGTTCAGATGCCATACGAGCCCTACGGAGTATCTTTAATTGAATAGCCTGAGTTCTGTTACAAATAGAGATCTTTCTGGCATTTTCCCGGATGTCCTCCCGCATTTCTAATGAGACTTCCAACCCGAATTCTTGATTCCAGGTTTTAAATGATCGTTCCATGTCCTTGGATACTTTATTATATAATGAGTGATAAAGAGTACTAACCGAGGGAGGCCCCATTGGCCATAGCACTCTCCTTTCGCTATCCGATTTGTAGGGATTAATTATCATTGTGGTCTTCTTTTGTATATAATCCCGTATTTGGAAATACCGAAAAAGGTCCCTGTTAGGCAGTCCAAACTTCTAGTGCAACTGTTCAAAGGACATCATAAGCTTCCTGTCGAACAGGTCTCCCAAGCTGGAGATACCTCTGGACTTCCAAATTTTAAATATAGCATCTGTCACCCCAGCTGAAATCCCAATGCTTCCACTATAGGAGTATAAGGGGATGTTTTTTGCGGTTACCCTCATCTTGTTGCACTATCCTCCAGGTTTTAATTGTATTTAATACAATAGGGTTTTTACAGTAGTCCATCATAACTCTCATCTTGTCCATAAATAAAAGATTGATGAGGGGACATTTGCTTGGGAGGGTCTTAACATCTAACCATTGGTATGTTTTTGTGGGTCACAAGAGACCCAATCGGCTACATAGGATAATAAAGATCTCAATTGATACTTCCTAAAATCTGGAAAGTCCAGTCCTCCCTTTGTTTGTGGAAGCTGCAACTTTTCTAATTTGATAAGGGGCCGTCTATGATTCCTAATAATGGGGCCGAGCCAACCATAGAGCTTACGCAACACCTGTCTCTGCAACATCAAGGGGAGCATCTCATAGGATGTAGAAGACAAGGTAGAATATTTATCTTAACTAGGGCTACTCTGCCTAGCCAGGATATTGGGAGATCTCCCCAGCGTTGAAGGTCCTGTCTTATTTTCTCTAATAAGTGCACAAAATTAGCTTTATACAGCTGACCAAATACTGGGGTGATAAAAATACCTAAGTACAGAAAACCTTCTAGTGACCACCGAAAGGGAAAGCAAAATCCGTCCGGTAAATTGGATACACTGGCAAGACCTCCCAACGGCATGGCCTCAGATTTCATAAAATTGATTTTATAGTCTGAGAACATACGAAATAAATTGATCACTTGGATTAGTCGGGAAATGGATATCAAAAGATCACTTAAGAAGAGGAGGACATCATCTGCATATAGAATGATTTTATGTTTGCCTGATCCAACCCTCGGAGCCATTATGTTAGGATCAGCTCGTATAGCTTCAGCCAGTGGTTCAATCACTAGCGTGAATAATAATGGTGAAAGAGGACATCTCTGATGACAGCCCCTGCCAACACTAAAGCTTTCTGAACCTAAACCATTGGTGATCATTGCTGCTTTGGGATTGTTATAAAATACTGAAACCCATTTAACAAATACCTCTCTGACACCGAACCTTTCCAGTGTATAAAAAAGATATGGCCATTCTACCCAATCAAATGCCTTCTCTGCATCCAAGGAGACAGCTAAACCTGGTATTGTTCCCTGTAGGCAGGCTTGTATCATATTTAAGACCCTTCTAATATTAGTTGACCTACGGCCCTTTATAAACCCCGTCTGGTCCTCTTTTATGACCCTCTCCAATCTTAATGCTAACATTTTAGAAAGAATTTCGAAATCCACATTTAGTAAGGATATGGTCTATATGATGAGCAATCTTCTGGGGCCTTTCCCTTTTTAAGAATATGAGAGATATTTGCTTCTCACAACGAAGGCGGGAGGCAGCTGTTGAGACGGAAACCGAATGGTCTCGTCTCTACGTGTTCGTTGGAAGGAGAGATCAAACCGGCTAGAGTTTGGAGCAAAAACACCGTTTATTACAGAATCAAAACTGGTACACTATACAACGAATTCAAAAGCATGCAAATTCGTTGGAGAAGGCATTCTGTCTTTCCCTTCGGATCTGGTGCAGTTATACTTCGCGCTTCCTCAAGTTCCCGGTCAGGTTCCCCTTGTTCGGCTCTTTCATTGGTCGGTTCACCTGTCTGTGAAGGGATTAGTGTCTCTATTGGCTGCCCCGAGATACCTGTCCCACTCCTGCTGTGCCGAACAATGGGTAGACATCCTGGGTTCGGCAGTTTCCGATCTTGTAAATTAAAAGTTTATTGTTGGAAGGGTTTCCTCATTGCCATGCGTCTGGCTGTCTGGGCGTTCACAATAGTTCTCCATAGTTGAATATACAGATATTATCATTTAATATAGGACCCGAATGAGTTTGACGTCAGCGGAGGCATTAGCAATTACTTTATCAATCAAGTGTAGTATCGGTGCGATTTACACTATCCGATAGTTACCGGTTTCCTTTATTAACAATGAGAGTGTAACAGGATGATCTGAAACTGACGGACATGTTCTAATCCCCCAGGAATGTGGCCCCAGGCAGGCAGTCCTGCAGTGGCTGGGTTTACTTTACATGGCTGTGTTTTAGCTGGTATCTGACAGTGTCTGCTTTAATAATGGTGCTCCCCTCCCTAGCCCCAATGTAGGTACCCCGATAGCAGATTCTCCCCAACATTCCCTCCCTTGGCCTCGAAAGAGGCCACACCCCCTTATCCCGTAAGGAACGCAACCCCACGAGGCGACCGGTGTCCGGTGTTGTATCGACCAGACTCACCGGTTCTAAGGAGACAGTCATATGGGGATGAAGGGTGCCCTGAAAAACGCGCCGCTACACAGTTAAGCAATAGATAGTCACAGCTGCATGCTAAGCTAAACTAATAGTTGAAGTAATTGAGGCAGTGTCTGCAGAAATAACGAAAAGCACAGGATTAGATAAGCATTGCAACAAGTCATTCAGAGCTGGCGAAATGTATGCGAGTGCGTTAGAATGAGTAAGTCATTTAGTAAACGCAAGTCTGTAGTCCAAAGAGCCGGCAAATGTAAATAGGCGTTGTAAGTTTGGAAAGGGAGTAGGAACAGCCTGGTACCAGCAGTTAGGTACCCGCTAGAGATGTGAAACCGAGTGTGAAACTGTACTGTGCCTGGGTGGCCCCGTAGATTAGTATGCTCCAGAGAGCAGCAGTGCTGTTCAACCGTCCGACACGGATGCAAGCAGGCAGAAATCTCATCAAATGGAGACAAACGGAGGCCACGCGTTCCGATGTCAATGCGCGACTGTGCCTGTCTTAGGTTGTCCCTCGCCCGAGGGATCTTACCCGTCATTGGCTAACCAGTCGTGCTGCATTGAGTAATAGATGGCGACATCCATTTCACCACCCCAAGGACAGGCATGGGCAGCTCAGTAGCATGGTCAGTGGCCTCCGAGGGTGGCTGAGGGCAGTCAGGAATACTGGACAGTCCGCAAAGGCCGCCTGTGAGAACAGCAGTGTCTCAATTGCCAAGGCACACAGTACATTTCACCCACCCGCTGTTATGGAAGGATCAATTCACATATCCCCAATTTAAACGGGCAAAATAAATAAGTGGGGGCTCTTTGGACAATCAGGCTGCATTTATCGTACATGAAGGTGAAAAGTTAGTCATGAGTACAACAGGATCAGACGAATTCGAAAGAAAGTCATTGAGGGAGCTGACACGCACCGGTGAGATAGGATTTACTACGCCCGAACTGCGAGCTTATGCAAAGGCGGTACTTATAGCAATGAAGAAAAGAATTGGGAGGTCCCCACTCGCCAGCCCTTATCGCAACCAGCCGTAAGCAAGAACCCCGGTATCATGGCTCACGAGCGGACGTCGCATTACAGCATGTATTGGATGTGTCCCTGTCCGTTTGTAGGAGGTCACACACAGGCTGTCGTGTTGTTGGAGTTGGTGGCAGCGGCGTCTCCCGGTGGAGCTCAACGGATGGGGGTCCGGTTGAAAAGTAATGATACCTCACCACCTTTAAATCAGTGAGATGGGGCTGTGGGAATGCAGTAAAAAGGAGTCCCCGCATCACCAGGGTGATATATGGCGGGGTCAGTCAGGAACCATGTGACTACTGTGGGAAATAAAGTGTTGTGTTGTAAGGGGCCTTTGGGGTGGCATGTCTGGGAGACCGGAATGGACGGGAGGCAGTCCCCAAAGTCTCCAGTCAGTACTCCTGAACATAAGGTCTGTGCTCATGTAGACTGTCAAATGCAACCAGGAAGAGTGTACTCAACCATTTGTGTAAGAGGAAAGGGGGCAGATATAAAGACCATGGTGAAAATAATGACGGTAGTGTGAAAGCCTTAACTATTCTTATGAGTCGCGGACCTGTATGTGGCAGTATTCCACAAAAAGGAGTCACATCAAAATAGAGAGAACTCTGTGTGAGGTAGAAGGAGTGGTTTCATGTAAGGGAAAGGGTACAACTTTACACAAAGGTAGTCAGAGGGATTCGTGATCTCAAATCAGAGAAAAAAGGCTCCCCAGCACGGGCTGCCACAAAAAGGCAGTCGAGGCAGGGGTAGCCAGATTATACTGTAGGTGTTTTAATGTTCGTCGAATTACGAAGAGGCAGAGGAAAAATGTAAAAAACGTAATCATGACACTGGTCCAGTGTCGGTGAGGTAATTGCGGGGAGCAGTCACGCAAACGGTGTCAAGTCGCAATATTCTGACAAAGTTAAAATCAAGTGTGCGCATAGTGTGGAAGACAATTAGTAGGATATTCCGTGTCCATTTGAGCGGCAGCACTACACGGGGTAGATGAAAGTCGGGAGACTGATATAAATGCAAGATAGTACGAGTGGCAGTTCTGACTCGGTAGGAATGTATACTAGCAGCTGCAGGAGCGCAGGCGCCTGTATGTTTTAAAACGCAATGTTTGAAGTGTAAAAACATTTGTCCAGGAATTGTGTCGAAAAAATAGAGTAAGTCCCTCGAGAGGGAAGTGGGTTTGGTAATAGTGAGAAGGGAACTACAATAGACTGCATAGGGGAAGGCCTACGGTACGCCTTGATACTGCGCGGTAAGGGGCGCAAGCAATCTCGATTTGCACCCCGGGGAACTGCCCGTGCTCAGGGCGCACAACCAATGGGGTTGTCGTAGGACAATCGTTTGATGAGTCACCCATGGAGACCGTTTAGGATAAGGGTCATTAATGTGGAAATGATGAGGATCCCCATCAACCCTGTGGCAACAGGACAATAGAGCAGGTAAATTTCCACCGTGTGGTTAGGGAAGACACAGCGCAGGAGATCCCCCTAACCTCTCAGGGCGTGCAGCGTAAGCCTCAAGGCGGCCGGGACCCCGTCTAGCAGGCAGGGCGGGGATTTTCGCCCCCAGACACTTGGGTATGATATTGGAGCGAACCGCGACTGTGAGGCAGACAGTATTGGTAACATCGGGAAAGGCGCCTATACAATGGAGAAAGACCAATGTAGATAAAAAGGGGTTGAGCCACCAGCTAAAGGGCACAAACTTATCCTGGCGGCTATTTGCCCGCTCGAAGCGGAGTCTATGATAAACCAGGTGGACATCCCAAGAGAAGGCCCAATGAAGAGTTTAGACAGCAGAATAAAGTACCAGAAGAGCAAAGATATCAGTGAAACAGAGCCATGTCGGTGTAGAAGGGCAGCAACCCAAACTTTACGTAGAAACCGTGCCAAGGTGGGGTTGCATGATCCCCTCTCTTTCTGCACCTCCCCGTCAGGTCCCGTCTCATCGAGTGACTTTAGGGATATATTAGGTTGCGCTGACCTGGACAATGAGAGAAGTGGTGCGTGCGGTGGCCTATGTGTTTCCAGCCAGCTCAGTATAAGATATGATGATGATGATTATGGTGAGGGGGACAATGTAAAACTCTGGGCAATTAGGAGATTTGCGGTGGGACGAAATTGGACTGTTTGCCTGAGGGGACTTGTCCCCCCAAACGAGATACAAAACGAGAGGTGCAAGTATAATCCTTGTGTATGCAAGAATCTGTGTGTGTGTAGGGCCGTGTGGCATAGACAAAAGAGAATGCGCAGGTGCTGCGGGCATATCGGACTTCATCCCTGTGTAAAGGAGAGGGAGAGGGAGAGTATCATAAAAGGATGGTCAGACAGGTCAGGACAGAAATTGTCTGTGTAGCACTTTCCTCCTTTTGACACTTGAGGATTTGATCAGTTTGAGGGAAGTAACAGCCTTTAAAAGATACTCCGGGAAAAGAATCATAAAGGAACCTGGTGACCCTGCTGTTCTCAGCGCGAACCAGCGCCTTGCATAAGATACGAACGGATGAGTTGGAGAGGACTACTCGCAGTTGAAGAGACTGAAGGATTTGGGCAGGGCATGAGGGTTGGGAAGTCCTGGTAGCAAACCTCAGGGAGCATGAGACTTTGGAAAGAAGATGGGGCGCAGAGCACGGCAGTGGAAGCATAGTGAGTGAAATGCCCTAATGGAGAGATGAGGCCAGAAGATGAGTGACTGTGTCCTGGTAGAAAACCTCAGGGAGCTGAAAACCTTAAAAGAGATGGAGCGTAAGGATCCGCGGATCTTCTATTCAGCAAGACCCAGTTGAATTCATGCAAGCTGAATGAAAGACAGAACTAAGACGACCTCAGATCCGGCGGTGAACATAAAGTGTGTGGGTTTGGGAGAAAACAATGAAGGTGCATGACTATGGCGTGGGGAATGGGGAGCGGGGTTGTAGGATAGGGCAGTACAATTGGCAAGAGGAGTCTGTACGAGATTTCAATGGGAAGGTTTGGTACTGACTGGCAGTTACAGGTTGCATGTTCAAAGCATTGGAGAGTGTAGCCTCAGACAGGTAGACTGGCTGGCATTTTCACCCCGCATGGTTGCCAATACCCGCTTTAGGGACTGGAAATGGCCGTGTCTGTGGCAGTAGTAGCTCAACCCTCCCTAGCCGCAAAGTTGAGGAGGGGGACAAGTAGTAGGAGAAAATTGCTTTAAAATGAGCGTCCATAATGCTTTAGCGAATGAAAAAATCTGTGGACTTGGGAGAAAAGATAAAAATGGGTTCGTGAGAGGGGGCAGAAAAATGTGGAGGGCATAGACGGAAGAAGGAGTAGGTGGGCCCCCCCTCGTTCTTGGCACTTTGTGAACACGAGGGGAAAAGGGATGGCCTAAACACCCATGCCGGTGGACAAAAAGATGAGTGAGCGGCCGCGAGGAAGAGAGATGGGCCAAGCACCCTGCTGTGTGCTGAGTAGCACGTCCTAGTTGGAGGCCTGAGGCCTGTGACCAGCGGGGGAAAAAAGAGAGACAAAATAAGTGGGCTGGGGGATATTCGGGCAGTGGGACGGCCAACCACTGGACATACAAAACGTTGTAAATGAAAACGCACAATATGGCGATACGGCAGTGCGCGTGTTGTTGGTCGGGACGGTAGAGTTAGAAAGGTACAACCTGTCAGAGAAGATGTGGTTAGAGGCATGATTCATATCGACATCCCAGTAACTGAAGAGGACCTGTGCATCGAGCAATCCCCTGGAGTAGGGCAATGACGCTTGAGAGACCCATCGGTGTAGTGGCGGCGCGGTAGTTGAGGTAATGGGGTGGCGGAACGTCCGCAGGCGAGCAGCCCCTTCTAGACTGTGCGAACCTGCCAAGAGTGAGCATTCGCGCCAAAAGCGAACGGGCACCGCCCCAACTGAGCGTTCGCGCCAAAAGTCAGCTGGCCCCGCCCAACCTGGGCCTTCGCGCCAAAAGCAAGAAAGCCCGTCAAGAACTAAGGTGACCCGCCCAGAGAAGGGTGACCCGCTAAAACTAGGGTGAGCACGGGACACCCCGGGATTTACCGTCTTAGGATTCCACAACCGTCGTGTTATTAAAATAAAAAGCTCAACCATCCCTTCCTGCACCCCCTCCCTACATTCAGGTATTCCTTTCCAAGTATAAGAGTAATTAAAAGTGATAGTGGGGGGACAAGCGGCATTTAATCCTAAAAATGAAGACGAGACTATGGAGAAAAATCCCAGACCGTTAAGTTATCAATCCCAAACCGCTAAGTGTAGAGAACAACACTCACGTACTCCGACACCAGTAAAACTGCTTTCGGCTGCTGGGCGGCTTCCCACGGTCCCTGTCCGTCACTCAGGCTGTCGGTGCCGGTCCACTGTACACCGAGTCGTGGGTTGAAACAGTTGTTGCGACACCTCCGTTCGCCACGGCTGTTAAAAATCACTGCACTCACTCACTCACGCCCTCTCTCACTGGGCCGGCCCCACACTGGTTTTCATCCACATACATGCCAATCCATGCATACTGTCGGTGTGTCCGTACTCTCGTCTCAGCCTGTCGCAGTCCCTTGTCCCCAGTTTTAGTGACATGTTTGGCAGGGGCGTCCGAAATGACTGGGGCTGTGGTGGAGGTACAGTGGCCCCCTTGCCACTGTGGGTTGAATGTGATTAACAGTTTCGTTTTCCACCCCGGGGATTCATCGGCGGTCAGTGGTGCCCAATCAGTAGGGGGTTTTCCTAGGGCTATTGTTTGCCGCACTGAATATTGCGGCGAGAGTAGGAGACCGTTTAAAATTTTGTTCATTAGCGCCGTATTTGTGAGGGTCTCTTTTAGTTTGGTCAATATCAGGTCTTTTTTGGGCGGGCGCTTGGTTAAACACTTGATCCAGTGCTGTCTTGTGCACTGTTACACTGTCCAGTAATAAATGGGCATGCCAAGTTACGTCTGTGCCAACCGTGAGGTGCCACCAGGGCACTCCGGGGCGTAATGGTCGAAATTGGGTCATTTTCGGTGGTCCAAAGTTCAAGTCCCCCATGACGGATCTCCCCTGGTGGGTACCGCTTTAAAAACAGAGCGTTTTTCAAAAGCCTGACCTTCGCGTGGCAGATCTCTGCTCTTAACAACCGGTCTAAGGCAAACGCCTGTGCAGGTAAACCCTAACCAGGAGATGAGATCCGTCCTCTGTCCCCTTAGGATGCTAGCAGCAAGTGTGTCTATCGATAGTTGTCAGAGTTAAAGTGCTTATTAAAAAGAGAAAGGATCCAATCAGTGAAGTGCGGTCAGCGCTGTATTAATTAATTTCAAAAAGCGTCCAGGCTCCGTAAGCCACGCTGTACCTTAACTCAGACCCAGAGTTTTTTCCCACTAGTGCGTCGGGCCCGACAAAATCCCCCATTCAGAAGAAAATTACTGCAGCACTGGACGTCTCGCGTGTCAGAGCCTTCGTTACCTCTGAAGACAGTCCATCAGGGCACCTTGTTACCTTCGAAAATTGTCCGTCAGAGCACCTCGTCACCTCTGAAAATTGGGCAGTACTGGACGTCTCGCGTGTCAGAGCCTTCGTTACCTCTGAAGACAGTCCATCAGGGCACCTTGTTACCTTCGAAAATTGGCCGTCAGAGCACTTTGTCACCTCTGAAAATTGCCCGTCAGAGCACTTTGTCACCTCTGAAAATTGGGCTGCCGGAACCACTTGTGACCTCCGGGAAGAACACACTTTAACTCAACTCAAAAACTGCGTCCAGGATCCGAAATCCACGCATTAACTTAACTCAAAAACCGCGTCCAGGATCCGAAATCCACGCGTAAAACTCAAACTCAAAAAGCTGCGTCCAGGATCCGAAATCCACGCATTAACTTAACTCAAAAACCGCGTCCAGGATCCGAAATCCACGCGTAAAACTCAAACTCAAAAAGCTGCGTCCAGGATCCGAAATCCACGCATTAACTTAACTCAAAAAGCTGCGTCCAGGATCCGAAATCCACGCGTAAAACTCAAAAAGCGCGCATTAACTTAAGGCTAGCCATGGATCAATTAGTCACTTCAGTACCGCGATAACAGGCAGGTATTAGTGAAGAAGTGAGAAAATAGCTTACCAGTATGGACTCTGCAACGTTGCTGCCAAAATGATTTAAAAGTACTGTTTGTGTTGGTGAGGATCAGGGAGCAGACAAAGACTGACTAACTGAAAAAATTTACCTACTGGAAGTCTTTGCTTTAACAGGCGCTTCCTCACCTTTTAAAATTTCGGCCGAAAGTTTGTCTGCCCTCCGGTCCGCCAACGTGGCCAACTTGCGGTCGTCTCTTACCCTTCATCACGTCAGGCTCACCATCTGTTGAGACGGAAACCGAATGGTCTCGTCTCTACGTGTTCGTTGGAAGGAGAGATCAAACCGGCTAGAGTTTGGAGCAAAAACACCGTTTATTACAGAATCAAAACTGGTACACTATACAACGAATTCAAAAGCATGCAAATTCGTTGGAGAAGGCATTCTGTCTTTCCCTTCGGATCTGGTGCAGTTATACTTCGCGCTTCCTCAAGTTCCCGGTCAGGTTCCCCTTGTTCGGCTCTTTCATTGGTCGGTTCACCTGTCTGTGAAGGGATTAGTGTCTCTATTGGCTGCCCCGAGATACCTGTCCCACTCCTGCTGTGCCGAACAATGGGTAGACATCCTGGGTTCGGCAGTTTCCGATCTTGTAAATTAAAAGTTTATTGTTGGAAGGGTTTCCTCATTGCCATGCGTCTGGCTGTCTGGGCGTTCACAATAGTTCTCCATAGTTGAATATACAGATATTATCATTTAATATAGGACCCGAATGAGTTTGACGTCAGCGGAGGCATTAGCAATTACTTTATCAATCAAGTGTAGTATCGGTGCGATTTACACTATCCGATAGTTACCGGTTTCCTTTATTAACAATGAGAGTGTAACAGGATGATCTGAAACTGACGGACATGTTCTAATCCCCCAGGAATGTGGCCCCAGGCAGGCAGTCCTGCAGTGGCTGGGTTTACTTTACATGGCTGTGTTTTAGCTGGTATCTGACAGTGTCTGCTTTAATAATGGTGCTCCCCTCCCTAGCCCCAATGTAGGTACCCCGATAGCAGATTCTCCCCAACACAGCCCTGACTATGTCTATAATTATACATATTTATGAGTGGCCCGGCTAGTTCCCCTATAAAATCTTTATAGAACTCAACCTGGAACCCATCTGATCCAGGCGCTTTGCCACTCTGACGCTGCCTAACCGCATCAAGTACTTCCTGGGTTGTCAGGAGGGCATTCAAGATCGACACCTGCTCCAAGTTTAAGCCCGGAAGGGCCAAATTTTTAAAGAAGGATTCCACTTCTCAGTTCTATCCTTACAGTCCTCCGATTTATACAGGTTTCTAAAGGCTGTATTTATCTTTTTATGATCACAAATCAGGGTACCAACACTTTCTCTAATGGATGTAATGGCTTGAGGAGCCTTTTTCTTTCTAGCAAGGTATGCTCGGTATCTGCCGAGAGGGAAGATACCATGAGTGGAGTGCCATAAAATGTGGTGCATAGACAATGAGATTATAGTGTTTTGGAGAAAATTTGCTACAGCTTGTGGAGAGAAGTATTCCATTAAACTTGCCAAAATTGACCCAACCAATTTTCAGTAATATTCAGCCTATACGAATCTGAACCAGTGTAGAGTCATGTGAGAATGACTGAGGATTCCTCAGCTTCCTCTCACTTGAACTCCTCTGTCACCACTGAGGGACTTGTGACAGCTAAAATACATGAGTTTGAATAGGCATGGGCAAGATGTTCAAAATAATCTAACTGTAGATATTTCCATTTCAGTTTGTTAGCAGTGTATATTAGTGATATGAATCATAGAATTCCAGCAGTGTGGAAACAGGCTATTTGGCCCAACAAGTCCACACTGACCCTCCAAAGAGTAACCCATCCAGCCCCATTCCCCTACATTTCCCCTGACTAATGCACCTATTCTGGACACTATGGCTGGACAGAACAGTGATAAATTAAATTTAATGCAGGAGATACAGCAGATAAGTAAACAATGATGATTGCTCAATATTTGACTACCAACTAGCTTGATTGCATTTTAAAAAAGCTTTTTCATAGAATAGAGCAGAATCCCTACAGTGTGGAAACAGGGCCTTAGGTCCAACAGGTCTACGCTAACCTTCCAAAGCATATCCCACCCAAACCCATTCTCCTTTACTCTACATTCACCACTGACTAATGTGCCTAACCTACACAAACATGAACACTATGGGCAATTTAGCATGGCCAATTAATTAACCTGCACATCTTTGGACAGTGGGAGGAAACTGGAGCACCCGAAGGAAACTCACGCAGACACGGGGAGAATGTGCAAACTCCCCACAGACAGTTGCCTGGGATTGGAATCGAACTCGCATCCCTAGTGCTGTGAGGCAGCAGTGCTAACCACTGAGCCGCCATTGAGCCAAGAGGCAATACAGTTCTGAGACTGGGTATCTGGGAGATCCCCCGCTTCCTCTATCACTCCAACACCAATGGCTACATTTTCCACCACTGATCTCCCAATTTTCTTCCTCCACAGTAGTCATGGTGGCACTAATTGGTGGGCCATTCCTGTTCTCTGTCTCTCCCTGGAGTCTGTGTTATTTTCTGCGAGGAGAGAAAGTGAAGAAGTACAAAGTATGAGAAATGGATTGTGTGAAGAAGTTGGAATTAGAACTTTTTCATGGAGGGCTGGGGGGACAATGGAAAGATGAGAGTCTCAGTGTTGGCTGCTCAGATGTGAATGTAAGGAGGTGACACGTAAGAGAGGAATGAGAGGAATTCCTAGGTGTGTTGGTTTGAGAGATGCTGCCAGGGAGAAGCTGGGGAGCTGAAAGTGTGGCACATGAAAGTGAAATGCCACATACCTCTCCTGCTCTCAGGAGATCATTGAATCTCTTGCACACTGCAATCAGCTGCAAAGGATCATATTCTTGCTGCTTATTGGATATTTCCAGTCATACGTGCTTGGTTTGAGTGGCTGGTATCTCTTCTTCACTTCCTGCCTCTCATTGCCTGCATTCTGACGTCCAAGGGCTGAGTCAGAGAAACAGGAAATAGACTCCCATACCTTGCTTCCATTATTGGGAAGCCCCAACTTTCAACCTGCAATTAAGCAATTCTGATTCTGCCAATAATCCTGTTCATTAGAAATCCTCAAGTCTGGGTTGTCATCATGCTATTGCTCTGTGATTGATTAGTAAACTTGGAAATGGAAGGCTATGCTGTGAATGAGTTCAACAGCAACAGAAAAAAGACTCAGTCAGGTTCTCAGCCTGCAGCTTGCTCCCCTCACCTGACTGCAAATGAGTTGATATCATCAATATTCTACCTCGAGCCATTGTAGAGAGAATACGTCAGGTAGACAGAGGTCTACAATTAAATTTAGCCTTTCAGTTGTAAAGTGACAAATCAGTAGGGATACCCTTGTTCCACCTTTCCCTCATTCTTATACACTTGATATAAGGTCCAACCTTATTGAGAAGCTTTATTACCAATTAACACAATCAATGTTTGACATTTATCCTCATGTAACCTATATAAAAACAATTTAATTGCAAAGGCTGTGCAGTACATTATACCACTATCTAAGAAAAATAGTGTTGTTTTTACAGAACATATTGTTTTTATAGATATCATTATGAAGGAATACGTGTGAGACCACATTCTCATCTATATGGTCGATATTCATCTCTGATGACCAATAAACAATTTGAAAGGTAAAATAACATTTGTTTTTAATGTTGGTAATTAGTTAATGAATTTAAACATGAAGAAAATGATTTGGATATTTGGTGAGGACTTCAAATAGCCTCTATTTCCTTTTAATTATCTCCATGGGTTTCGGAGTGCAGCTCAGCCTCCAGTGTGTTTGTTTTCAGCAAAGCTGCCAGTTTCTCTTCCCTTGTTTTAATAAAGACTTACAATTCTGTACACCTCAACTTTTCTTCCTGTTAGCAAAGTTAAAATGTGAAGCTTATAATCTTCTGGAATCCAGGGCCCCATTCTACAAAAGTGACACAAAATATTTTCATATTGTCATATAATTTCCTAAGAAAAGTGAGCAAATAAGAATATAAACATCACAAATAAACTCTGGAATGTGCCTCTCCAATCTCATAAACTAAGTCTCCACAGATAAGGTTAACTGAGTGCCATGGCTCTGTGTCACAAGGAGAACCATACTGCAAAATAAATAATGAATATTTCCCTGATATCATCCAAAATTTGTTTTATGATTGGACTTTTGATTAATCTGTCAATAGAACCTAAAGATTTGTTTTACAGATATTCCTGTAACACAATGCTCCTGGAAGCCAGGATTCTATACTAGCCTCTTTTTCCAGAGCAGGCTAAATGTGAATCCCATAATCTCTTGCCTTATGTCTTCTTTCAGTATTCAATTTGGAGATGGGGTCAGTATGATAAAAATAAATTGGAAATTCAGCCACAAAAAACTCCAATGGCAAAAAAAAAGCTCTGATCACCTTACCAAATTTTAGTTGGTTTCTTGCATTTATGGCCTGAAAAGGCAAAATTAGCAAACATCAAGGGTAAGATACACTGTCGTCTAGTTTGAGCCTTCAGTGGTAAATTTGTGCCTGAAAATCTGGTTCAACTATCATGAAGGGCTTTTGCACAAAACATCAATTTTCCTGTTCCTTGGATGCTGCCTGACGTGCTGTGCATTTCCAGCACCACTCTAATCTTGATTCTAATCTCCAGCATCTACAGTACCTACTCCTGCCTGGATAAGAAAGAAGGTCTATAGAGGGGGTATGAGCAGTTAAAGACTAAATTGAAAAGCAAAATCACCAGGTAATAATCACAGGATTGCTATCTGAATTTTGTGCAAATTGGTGTAGACTGAATAAGGTAAATGTGTGGCTCAGTGATTAGTGTGGGAGAAATTGCTTCTGATTCATTAGGCACTGGCACAGTGCCAGTGAAATAGAGAGCTGTTCCAGTGGGACAGACTTCATTTGGAATAGGGTGGGATCAGTGTCCTAGCAAGATATTCAACTAGGGTTGTCTATTGAGCCTTAAGCTAATTTACTAGGGGGGGGGGGTGTTAGTGGAGGGGAGGAGAAGGGGGTGGTTGGGGATGTTCAATTGAGGGGAACCTTAAAAAAAATCAAAAACAAATGAGAGCAATAGTGCAGAGTAATGAAGACAATAATTCAAGTGAGTAAGCAAGAGGTGGTAAATATAATCAAAAGAGTGCAGCAGAATTCAGAACCAAAGTGAATAATAATGATTAAAAGGTTAGAGTTCAAATCCTTTTTCTGAATGCATGCAGCATTTGTGATAAAATAGGTGAATTGACAACACAAATAGAAAAAGTTAATTTAGTAGAAGAGAACCGGCAGATAATTTAAATCAATACTTTGCAAAAATCGTCATAATAAAGGACACTATAAACATCCCAAAGACATCAGATATGTAAGGTATGAATCAGAGGAAAGGTCTTGTGGTAGTCTCAATCACAGTGGACAAAATATTTGACAAACAAATAGGACTAAAAGCAGACAGCTCACCAGGACGTGATGGCCTGCATTCAATGTTTTTAAAGGGAAAAGGTTGCAGAGATTGAGGGGGCATTGGATGTTACATTCAGAACTCAATGGATTTTAAGAGGGTTCCAGTGGATTGGTAAACCATTAATGTGATACAACTGTTCGAGAAGAGAGGGAGACAGAAAACAGGATTTCATAGGGCAATAAGTCTATCAGCAGTTGTTGGGAGTCAATTTGTAGAGTCCATTTTTAAGGAAGAAATAGCAGGACATTGTGAAGTCTAACACGATCAAACAGGGTCAACAGGATATTTTTGATAGATTTGCTAGAGTTCTTTGAGTCTATAACAGGCAGAGTTAGTAAAGGGAGGCTGGGAGGTATAATGTGTTTGGATTTTCAGAAGGCATTCAAAAAGATGCCACATAAAAGATTACTGCACAAGATAGATGTTCTTAATATTAGGAATAATGTATTGATATGAACTGAGGATTGATCAACATACAGAGATGGAGAGGTTGGAATATTCCAGTGGAGTGCCACAATGATCAGTCTTAGGGCCTCAATTCCTTACTGTATTTGTTAATGATTTGGAGAAGGGAGCAGAGTATAATGCATTCAAATTTGCTGATGAAACAAAACCAGTTGTGAGGACATGTTGTGATGAGACCTACATAATCTACAAGAGGATATAAATAGGTTGATTGGAGTTTAATGTCAGAAAACGTGAGGTCATGCACTTTGGTAGGAAGAATGAAAAAACAGATTATTCCAGAAAAATGCAGCGCAGTGGAATTTAGTTTTTCTTGTGCATGAAACACAAAAGGTTAGCATGTAAGTACAGAAAATAATTAAGAAGGCAAATGCAATTTTGGCTTTGATTGCTAGGGGATTGGAGTTTAAAAGTAGGAATGTCTTGTTTGTGCTGATTCTTGGGATAGAAGTTGATTTATCAGTGATTGTCTAACAGATGAAGCCTTTACTCATGAGAGTTTAGAGGAATGAATGGTAATTTTATTTAAATATACAATATTCTGTGGGGGCTTGACAGGGTAGATGATGAGATGTTTCCACCAGTGGAAGTGTCTTGAACTAGGAGACATAGTTGCAGACTATGGTGACATTCATTTTAAACTCTATGTGAAAGAATTTCTTCTCTCAAAGTGTCATGAATGTCTGGTATTATCTACCCCAGAGAGTTGTGGAGCCAAGGTCACAGAAAGTATTTGAAGAGATGATAGATAGATAGATGGTGAGAAGTTGAGAGCTACGAGGAGCTGGCATGAGAGGTGACTTCAGACCTGGAGCAGATCAGTCATGATCTTATGCAGAGGTAGACATGAGGAGGTGAATGGCATATTTCTTGTATTCTTAAAAGCACATGATCTGTGAGGTGATTGACAGCACTGTAATTTTGAAGACACACACACACACAAAATAGGTTCCATGTGATCCCTTTGTAGTTTGTAGATTATATGTCAGATGAATTTAGTTCTTGTATGCTCCAGCAGGTTTCATTAGAATTTACTTTTAAAAATGTTGTCAGCTATGAAAAAAATCAATCCACAAAAAATGAAGGAAGGTAAACTGCAAATGTGATAGAATCCTCCATTTTTAATCTGTCATGCTGCCAAATATTTGTATGGATTTAAGGTGAATCTGTATTTGCTGACATTGGAACTCAACAAATTCCTGTCACCACTGGAAGAATAATTGTGCACCTTGTTCTTTGAAATAACAATAGCCAAAGAATGTTTTGTATGACACTATAATTATTTGAGAATTGGCAAAGTCTAATTGTATTTGCATAAGCTGATTACATAATCACTGAAAAAAGTTGAGATTAAAACAAAAATACATTTAAAAAAAGACTTTACATTTTAAACAAATGTAAGATTTCTGTTATTGCTTTAAATACATTCATCTTTTTCTTGTTTATTAAATTCAATCTTGTCAATGACTTTACTGGAGGATGGAGGTACAATAATTATCTATTTAACTGCATTGCGAAGGGAAATGATGGAGGAGAAGAAAAGTGTTGGACAATAATGGAGAGGCTCAAATTGTGGATGCACAATGGAATTATTTTCTGAAACTGCTGTTTCACAAATCAGGCTGTGCAACATAAATGCACATAACAATGTTGCAAATCTACAAACTATGAGTCATTGTGCTCAATAGGAAATAGTCATCCATTGCTTCTGACAAGATAACTGAAACAACACATTGTCAAACAGTTAACAGTTTTGACATTTAGATATTATAAAAAGAGTTGGATATTGAATTTTAAATATGAGAACCTGGTGGATCTCCTAATTAAGTGTATTAAAAGGCTTTGTTCCTCAGTGTGAAATCTGGCTGTCAATTTGAATAAACAATATTGATAATTATAATTCAAAAGTATGTCCAAAAGTAATTTAAAATTACAAGATGTGTGGCATCTTGGAGCATTCTGCAAACCATTTTTCAATCCAATAGTGTAAAGGTGTTTCTCTTTTCTTTCCCAAAACTTAGTTTAGATTTTTCTAGCTTGGAAAGAGAAAGTTTCTTCACTGTCGACAACAAGTGCAGAAAGGTTTGTAAACAAAATCATTTTTTGAAGTGTTCATATATCTAGCTACAGTTATATAAGGTAGCATTTCCACTAAAAACACTACTTCTGTGTTAGAAAATATGTTCCTGAAACACTTGCACATTTGCTCACCTTTCAGTTGTTATATTTACAAATTTATTGATTTAGAGAAGTCCTACATCAACTTTTTATAAATAGACAATTTCTTTGCAAATATAATTGAGAAAAGCTAATGGATGTATATTGCAGAGATGAACAATGTCAAAATCAAGACAAATTGAAGTATTTTAGATACTTGCACTCAGAGGGACAGAAGCCAATGGTGAGCTGAAAGAGGCAGCTCTTCGTGAAGCACAGAAGAAGGAAAACAGTGTAATTGGAATTGAAAGATTTGTAACCTTTTGGCTGAAGGTCTCTTCCAGTTGCTGATTCAGGACTTGCCCTCAACTGAACTTGAGTTGTTCAGCCCCAGCATCAGCAGTTCAGGTGTTCATACTTGGACTGCCAAGCAGTGTATACAGTATTGGGATGTCTATGTAGGCCATAATTTTAATCTGTGCAACACAACATGACTGCCTCACCCAGCTGTACAGCATCATGGATTGTCTGTTCTACCACTCAATTAGCTCATGATTGATCTGTATTTTAATGTAATTCAACTACCTTGGTTCCATATCCCTTAATACTATCCCCAAACAAAATTCTCATATTTAATGTTTTCTGTTAACTTAGCTGCAATGGATCTGATGAACAACTAAATGTTGGTCCAAAGAAACATAAAGATTAGTTTGAAACCTTTCCTGCCAGCTGTTCCAGCCACAAATGGTTTGACTCCATGTGGAGCCTGCTGCTCCCTGTTCAAGTTTTCAGTTCAAATAGCCAATGATGCCATCAAAACCCAATCTGTGTATTTAAAGAGTACTCAGGCAGCTAGGAAGTGGGTGTTCTTGAACTGAATTTAAACATGGTTACATTGGCACTGGACAGTGGACAAGTAGCCCCCCTACATTTTAATTGCTTTCTGCCAAGTATATGAGTTAAAATGTAGCCCAAGCTTCAGAGGAAGCTAGTTGTTCCAGAGATATGCAATGTGTATTCCAAATATACTACTGGCACATGCTGTAGGTGTGACATCAATGTAGCAGAGTGCCATAGAACAACATGACCACCCCCTTGACTGATCTTTGCTGATAACCATGACAAGCTACTAGCTTTGTGTCTGCATGAAAGGGAAGGCAAGGCAGCCATTGTCTGAGCCTGTGAGGTTTGAGTGAGAGGGCAAAGCACAAAAATGCAAGGCTAGGCACAAAATGGTAAGCACAAGAGAACAAGTCAGGAGCCTGGAGGTGTGCCAGCAGTGATCATGAGATGGGTATCTCTCTCAGCATACAAAATGGCCTGGCATTACAATGAAAGGAATCAGTGTATTCCAAAGTTCAGCATTGAAGTGAGTCAGCGGTGTGCCATGATAATGTGGTGGGGCTGATTCATATCCAATGCCTTCCTCTGTGAATGGGGATAGTGTGGGTTGGGAGCGCAGGTGGTTGCTACCTAGGAGCATTCTTGAGATGTTAGGGACTGCTGACAAGAATGGAGTGTAGAAGAGCATAGACTGAGCTGGAGCTATTAAGTACCTATTCAGATTTTCCCATAAGGAATTGTAGCTCTCTCCAATACACAGGAAAATAGCAAGTGCATAGAAGTGAATTTAAAAGATGGAGTAGTGAGATATAAATTGATCTTGCACAACTCACCAGCGACATTCCCATCATGCCTTTCAAACCTTGAGTACAAAATTATTTTTTTTCTCATGTCAAGAATCTCATTTTTCTAATCTTCTGATATTTTTTCAACTGACTCGTACAATCGTGCAAGTCATTCAGGTGCTGGATGTTGCATGTGTCAGATATTACTGTAATTATTCATAGCTGCATGTGACTAATGCTAATATTTGGGAGGATTGTTTTTGCACAATCTATCCTGAAATTGGGTGGAATTGTCACAAAGATTAATCCTTTGGAGGCAAGGCTTGTCACTGCTGTATTTAAATATGAACAGGAACCTGGTCTTCAGAGAACTTTCCACGTGCTGATCACACCTAATGTGAAAGATAGCTGTAAATTTCAGGAAGTGGTGGTAAAGGCATTGAAATTCCCCAATATAGGGAGAGAGTGCTATAGTACACATACCTTGAATACATGCTGAGGCCTTCAGTGAACAACTGTTCTGATGTCTGAGCAGTTTTCCCCTCTTTAAGATCTGTTCCTCTTTAAAAGTCTCTCCCTGCAGCACCATTGGGATTTTCCACTTTCACACAGCAAATTCCTTGTAGGCAGCGACAATTCTGTTATCCTTAATAAGTGAGTCATAATTTTTGAAATGAATTGGATTTTGAAGATTAGGGAAGACAGGTAGTTCCCATCCTACCAAATCTCCATCTTAAAATGGAGAGTATTTACATCAAAGATTTTATAGGAGAATCTTCTTCTTTCTTAAATGCGGAGACTGAGAATTAGGACTGACACAATCTCACGCAAAATCCAGTACCTTTTTGACAAATTTAAACAAAATAGTTTTAATTTCATCAAACAAGTTTTCCTCAGGTGGTCAATCTGAGTTGACTTTTGGTCATTTAGAAATTACCTTTGACTGAGATCTTTCTGCTTAATTTGTTGTGCCTCTTCCCATCAATGAATGTATTCTGTTAGCTTTCCATGTTTTATTTTGCTTTTCCTTTTTGAGTTTTCTTACATCCGGGATTTCAGGCATTTACATAGCAAATCCAGCCTTTGTAAAAGTTCATGCATAATTTTAATCAATAATAAAATGGGTCTGAGACAAATAGTTTGTATGGCCTTCATTGCAAAGTAGGGATGCCTCACTGCAGTTATAAAGGGCCTTGGTAAGATCACACCTGGAATATTGTGTGCACTTTTGGTCTCCCTCCCTAAGAGAGAGGATATACTTGCCATAAACAGACTGCAGTGGATGTTTACTAGACTAATACTGAGAATAGCAAACGAGAGTGAGATTGGTTTGATCCTCTACTGTCTAATCTCTAGAGCTTAGAAAGATCAGACCTGATCTGATGGAAACATTTAGTGTTCTAACATGGCTCGATGGACTAGATGAGGGAGAATGTTTTCCCTGGTTGGGGAGTCTAGAAGCAGTGCTCACAGTCTTAGAATATAGAGTAGGCCATTCAGGACTGAGATGAGGAAATAAATTCTTCACTCACTTGGTGGTCAACTTGTGGAATTCGCTTCCACAGAAGACTGTGAAGGCTAGATCACTGAGTCTATTCAAGAAAGGGATTGATAAATGTTTAGATATTAAAGGCATCAAGTGGTATGAAGAGAAAGCAGGAATATGGTATTGAGATAGAAGATCAACTATGATCATGTTGAATGATGGAACAGGTTTGAATGGCCACATGATGAATTCCTCCTCCTAGTTTCCATCCTCTTCTGGAAGCCATTCATTAGTTGAATGACTGATTGGCTGTTTCATCTATTCCCAAGTTATTTCCCATTAGCTTAGCCATTTTCCTGTCCTTCTGCGATTTCTATCCTATATGATCAGTTTGCTGCGATTACTTACTGTAGATTTTTGTTTGTTATGACACCCTCTGGAACAGGTACCTAAACCCAGGCCTTCTGGCCTAGAAGTAGGGACACAATGTTCCTCTGAATTCATAGCTAATCTATTAAGTCTTTCTTTATTTGAACACATGAACAGGCAGGGAAAAGTGAGAATATGGATCAAGTGCAGGTAGATGGCATAGTTTAGAATGTTATCATGGTCGGCATAGACATGGTGGGCTGTAGGCATGTTCTATTATTGTATTAATCTATTGTTTGCATGACTAGGAGACATAACCATGCACTGTCTGCTGATTCAAACAAAGCTTTCCACAATCAGTAGGCTCCAGGAGACATCACTTTGCCGATATTGAGATGGAGATCATTATTTAATAATTTATTCACGTTTTTAGTTTGACTGGCAGACCAGCCTGGTGGTTCACTTTCTCTGAGAGAGGGGTGCAACTAGATTCAAATTGTCCTTGTGACAGACAGTGCCAAGACCACCGTATGCACCACACAAAACAGTGTATTTAATATTTACAGTCTCCTCCATCTTTATTCCGATGTTCACGGTTAAATTGCATTGACATTTGTATTGTCATTGTTGTATTCTCATTTCTTGTGCTCATTGACCATCCACTTGGAATCAATCATACAATCCTCCCAATATATGTAACGATCTCTCAATAATTAATTCAACATTCCAGATCAATCACATCCCTCAAACTGTTCGTGTGAACCTTATCCTCTCCTAGAAAGCTTACGCCAGAGAATTTTCTTCAGTTTTTCACATTGGTGTGCTCTCCTTCCAGCCTCCAACACACCCTTTTTTATTTACTCAATTGTTTTGCTGATCAGCAGTCAGAGAAGATAGCAATCCTGAGATCCCACAGCTTTCCGTCTTCCCCCTTGAGTTTGCTGAACAGTGATAATTCAGCAGTAAAATGATATGCATTTAGATTAGATTACAGTGTGGAAACAGGCCCTTCGGCCCAACAAGTCCACAACGACCCGCCGAAGCGTAACCCACCCATACCCCTATATTTACCCCTTACCTAACACTACGGGCAATTTAGCATGGCCAATTCACCTGAACCTGCACATCTTTGGACTGTGGGAAGAAACCGGAGCACCCGGAGGAAACCCACGCAGACACGGGGCGAACGTGCAAACTCCACACAGTCAGTCGCCTGAGGCGAGAATTGAACCCGGGTCTCTGGCGCTGTGAGGCAGCAGTGCTAACCACTGTGCCACCGTGCTGCCCAATCTTTGCTTCCATTTCAAAATCAAAATTATAACAATAACACTTAACAGTACTTTCAGTGCATGATCAAGTAAACTGTTGAATGACAGTAATGCCATTCTATTTTACAAATTGTGACTGACATTTATTAGGTTACTGTTTTGCTTAATTAATTATCTATACTATGCATTAAGTTGTATAACCAAGTAAATACTCAGGAAATTAGAAAATGTATTCCTCATTCGTTTTACTTGATGCTAAGAAATATTTGTTAACACATGTAAACTACTAAATGTTACTAATGTCATTATTATTAATAATAAAGACAGAAAAAAACTCTGGCTCTACATGTGAATTAACTCGATTTACCTCCTGGGAACAAGAATTCGAAAAAAAATATTCTACTCAAATGGCAAGTATTTATCTCTTTTATCCTTATCCACCCAGTATTCCCCTTAAATTATGTTCCTTATGTCTGTGCCAACAAAAGGATCGTGACTTATTTTTGGTTGTCTTCTTAGTTTACTGCAGTTGCAGATTCATATTATAACCACTGCCAAGAAATCCTGCAGCACATTAGAAGCAATCAACTTGACAAGGTATGTAATTCTTGTAAAAATCTCAACCAGACATAGCATGGGAATTTACTTTTGTCAACAGACATAAATAGGGAGCCCAGTTCATAAAGCAACCAAAGGCTCAGGAAAAATCTACTTTTACAATGTGATTTATTTTTTCTCCCATAAGTATTTATGCGTATCCTCTTCACAAGTCTTAGAGTGGCACAGTGAAACACAGAAAAGAGGTAAAGGTCAGAAGAGGGAAATGGTTACATCAATCCAACTGTTTTGTTGACAAAATATTGGTAGAAATTGAGATAATAGAAATAGCAGATGGAGTGAAAATGGAGGAACAGTTGCGACTGGAAGATTGGCCATATTTAAAGTAGAGAAGCCATCAAGTTGGGTGTCTTGAACCCAGATCATCAGAGGAAGTACAGCATTTACATGTGTATGGAAAGGCAAGGACTGATTAGGGATAGTCAACCTTGCTTTGTGCATGGGAAATCATGTCCCACAAACTTGATTGACTTTGTTGAAGAAGTGAAGAAGTGGATTGATGAAGGCAGAGTGGTGGACTTTGTCTATATGGACTTCTGTAAGGCGTTTGACAATGTTCTGTATGGTAGACTGATTAGCAAGGTTGGATCACATGGAATACAGGGAGAGCTAGCAATTTGGGTATAAAATAGGTGGGATGCAGGAATTGGTGGTGGAGGGTTGCTTTTTGGATTGGAGGCCTGTGACCAGCTGTGTGCTGCAAGGATTGGTGCTGTGTCCACTGTTTTTCATCATTTATATAAATGATTTGGATGTGAGCATAAAAGGTATAGTGCAGATGGCATCAAAATTGGTAATGTCGTGGACAGCGAAGAAGGTTAGAGTACGATGGGAACCTTATCATATGGGCCAAGGAGTGGCAGATGGAGTTTAATCTAGATAAATGTGAAGTGATACGTTTTGGTAGGAAAAGTCAGGGCAGGATTTATACACTTAATGGTAATGTCCTGGGGAGTGTTGCTGAACAAAGACCTTGGATTACTGGTTCACAGTTCCTTGAAAATGGAGTCTCAGGTAGACAGATTAGTGAAGGAGGCCAGCGGTGCGTTTGCTTTTATTGGTCACTGCATTGAGTATAGGAGTTGGGAGGTCATTTTGTGGCTGTACAGTATATTAGTTTGGCTATTTTGGAATACTGCATTCAGTTCTGGTCTCCCTTGTTTAGGAAGGATGTTGTGAAACTTGAAAGTGTTCAGAAAGGATTTACAAGTATGTTGCTAGTTGAAGACTTTGAGCTGTAGGGAGAGGCTAACTAGGCTGGGGCTGTTTTCCTGGAGTGTTGGAGGCTGAGGGATGATCCTATAGGAGTTTATAAAATCATGAGGGGCATGGATCGGATGAATAGTCAACATCTTTTCCTCAAGGTAGAGGAGTCCAAAAACTAGAGGGCACAGGTTTAAGGTGAGAGTGGAAAGATTCAAAAGGGATCTAAGAGGCAACTTTTTCACTCAGAGGATGATGCATGCATGGAGTGAGCTATCTAAGGAAGTGGTGGAGGCTGGTACAATTGCAACATTTGAAAGGCATCAGGATGGACACATGAATAGGAACGGTTTAAAGGGAAACAGGCCAAATGCAGATAACTGTGACAAGATTAATTTAGGGGATCTGGTTGGCATGGACGAGTTGGACTGAAGGGTCAGTTATAGTGCTAAACATCTCTATGACTCTTAAATAGGGGCACAGATAATAGAGGAGCTTGCCTTAAACTTTTAATCTTTCCTAGATGCAAGGAAAGATGCCAGAAAGTTGGAAAGTTATATATAGTCAGTTGTTCTATAACGCGATGGTTGCTTCCTTGTGCAACCCCACGGTATATAAAAACTGCGCTTTGGAAACAGTACCTATCGTGTTACATCCAGCACATGCTTTAAACGTTTGCACTTTAGAAACTGTGTCCCCAATTTGTCTATCGCAATGCATCAAATTCGTTTTGAGAAAACATGCATTATAGCAGAATGACCTGTACTTGTTCAAGAAAGGGTGTGAGAATATTTCAAGTAACCATCATTCATCAGTTTAATATTGATTCAGAAGAAAAGTCTAATTGATTTGAAATGTTAGCTCTATTACTCTCTCCACAGATGCTGCCAGACCTGTTGAATTTCTTCAGCATTTTCTGTTTTTATTTTAGATTTCCAGCATCTGCATTATTTTGATTTTATTTTGTTTAATATTAGTGGTGGGTAAGGGTTTAATAATAATAACTAAGGGAAAAAAAACAGCTATTTGGCGTTAGTTTGAGTAATTAATCACAGCCAGCAAGATTTGTTAAAAGGCAGATTGTGTTCTTTTCTGATGAAGTAACAGAGAAAGCTAATGATGGGAATAAGGTGAAAATGTTAGCTATTTAGGTTTTAAGGAGAAAGTGAGGTCTGCAGATGCTGGAGATCAGAGCTGAAAATGTGTTGCTGGAAAAGCGCAGCAGGTCAGGCAGCATCCAAGGAACAGGAGATTCGACGTTTCGGCCTGAAGAAGGGCTTATGCCCGAAACGTCGAATCTCCTGTTCCTTGGATGCTGCCTGCCCTATTTAGGTTTTAAGAAAATGTTTGACAAAGTTCCACATAACAGATTGACTAGCAAAACTGAAGCCCATGGAACAAGCGGGTCAAACAAGTTTGGATAAAAAAAGTTGGTTTAAGGACAAAAGCAGTGGTACAGACAGATGCCAAGTTGTGAACGGGTTCTGTTCGTCAGTCAATACATAATACAGAACAATATAAAATTGCCGGTCATAAGTACAAAGCGATGTTCCTATGTCGGAGTTTTAAAATTAATATTGATACAGTATTGTATGGGATCACGTTCATAAGTAAAAATGTTCATTAAGTCAGATGCTGTAAATGGGGACACCCTATAAATTGTTACTTTTCAGAGTGGGGGTTGTTGCCAAAAGGTCAGTGCTAGGTTGCAAGCCTGCAAACAGTGAGGATAATATCAATTAATACCTATTAGAGAAGGTGCAAAACTTGACCTACTCTTGGGAAATAAGGCAGGGCACGTTACTGAGGTATCCCCTCAGAGTTGGGGAGCACGTTGGGGCCAGCAACCATTGTTCTATTAGTTTTAAAATTGTAATGGAAAAGGATAGACCAGATCTAAAAGTTGAAGTTCTAAGTTGGAGAAAGGCCAATTTTGATGGTATTAGGCAAGAACTTTCAAAAGCTGATTGGGGGCAAATGTTCGCAGGTAAAGGGAGGGCTGGAGAATGTGAAGCCTTCAGAAATGAGATAACGAGAATCCAGAGAATGTATATTCCTGTCAGGGTGAAAGGGAAGGCTGGTAGGCTTAGGGAATGCTGGATGACTAAGAAATTGAGGGTTTGGTTAAGAAAAAGAAGGAAGCAGATGTCAGGTATAGACAGAATAGATCGAGTGAATTCTTAGAAGAGTATAAAGGCAGTAGGAGTATATTTGAGAGGGAAATCAGGAGGGCACAAACGGGACAGGAGATAGCTTTGGCAAATAGGATTAAGGAAAATCCAAAAGGCTTTTGCATATACATTAAGGGCAAAATGGTAACCAGGGAGAGAATAGGGCCCCTCAAAGATCAGCAAGGCAGCCTTTGTGTGAAGCCTCAGAAAATGGGGGAGATATTAAATCTGTATTTT